>NC_060128.1:78979975-79285808 GCF_021461395.2 Schistocerca americana | reverse complement strand
TTGAAATTGGAGAGCTTCCTGAGACCTGTGTGAATGAGACAGCACTCTGATTATTTCCATTATTTCTTTGTGTGAATGTGCTACTGAACAAAGCAGTCGAGGTACTATTTCCTTAAAAATTCAATCCAAACAGGATCTTCTAACCATTTATCTGTGCTGTAAATTGTGAATCGTTCACGACGGAGATTAAAGTCTTTATTGCTTTTCGACATAATTTCTACCTTTATTACCTTCTTACAGTCACCTTCTCGTAGTTTCTTGAAGCAGTGGACCTCCTTTGTCATGCCAATCCTTCTACTGTGTGACTCATCTATGCCAACTCACAATGAAATCGTGCAACTGCTTTTTAAGGGGGGTAGGACGTCAAACGGGCCGACTTCGAGAAGGAGAGGCACCACAGGACATTTTAATTTGCACTGTCTATACTTTTACCAATAAATTCATAAAACTTTGTCAGCATGACCATGACCAGGAAGGATTCAGGATTCACTCTCATAGCAGTGGAAGTTCAAAAACACGAAAAAATGACATTTTTTTAATGTGAAATTTCATGGTTTTTTTCAATTACTGTTGGCGGCATTTTTTGCTATAGGTACACTTTTCTTCATAAGTAAGAGAGATTCTTCGATGAATTTTGCACAGCTTAAAAACCATATTTACAGGTGTATGAAACTCTAGAATTTATTTAATCTATGGAAAAATGAATGGGTTGTTACGTTTTAAACTTCATTTTTAGAGAAAACTCGAATTTTATAGTTAATTATCTCAATTTTTACCACAGTTTTTAACAGATTAGGTAAATTCTAGAGTTTCATACACCTGTAAGTATGGTTTGTATGCTGTGCAAAATTCATCGAAGAATCTCTCTTACTTACGAAGAAAAGTGTACCTACAGCAACAAATGCAGCCAATACCAAGTGAGAAAATGATGAAATTTCAGAAGTAAAAAAAATGTTTTGTTATGTTTTTGAACTTCCTCTGCTATTAGTGTGAATCCTGAATCCTTCCTGGTCATGCTGACAAAGTTTTATGAATTTATTTGCAAAAGTATAGACAGTGTAAATTAAAATGTCCTGTGGTGCCTCTCCTGCTCAAAGTCGGCCTGTTTCACGTCCTACCCCCCTTAAAGAACTTTTCTGTATTTTGGTGCTCCTATGTAACAATTACAACATTGCGTACCCAGATTCCTTATTAATCAGAACAACATCTCTGAAGTGAATCTCGGAACAGAAGAGAATGACATTTCTCTTAGACTTCTTTCAGCTCTGTCTGGGTGTTGTCATCATAGGCAGTGCCCCTTCCTGAATCGGTGTCTCACCCTGATGATGATCCGTGCTTGCGCCTCTCACTGCAGTTCTGTACATTGATCAAACCAGTGTGTGCACTGTGGAAAATTCTCTACTTGCTAACAACCTAAACCAAGTTTTTCATAAACATCTTTCATCTGATTGTGTGGAGAAAGGGAACAAGATGTTATGCCAGGAGATGGACTGATTTGTGTGATAAATAATATATACAAATCTCTCCAAGAAGGTTTTTTTGTTTGCCACAAAGCCCTGATTAGAGCTCACCATTCCTTTATACAGCACAACCCACACTCGATTTAGAGCAATGCACAACAGTTGAACAAATTAAAAACCTTAACCATTTTTTTGGTTCTAGTTTTGATAAATTTTCAGATCTTTGCGTTGTTAGTGTTACTGTTTATCCTGGATTGTTTGTGAAATTTCCTGTTATTTAGACAATGAGTACACATTTCTGTTTAGATATTACTTAATAATTTACATGAATTGTCACTCTCTGTCTCACCACTTTGCTAACAGATATATTTGTACACGTTCTTTGACTAACTATTTTTTGTCACTCTGTCTCACCACTTTGCTAACAGATATATTTGTACACATTCTTTGACTAACTATTTTAAAGATGTTTTCATTTTATGTGCCATGTCACAAGCAGTTGTGTGTACTTGCAGTTAGAGAGAGAGAGAGAGAGAGAGAGAGAGAGAGAGAGAGAGAGAGAGTGAGTGAGTGAGTGGGGGGCGGGGGTTCAGTAATATTCACACTTGTCAGCAACTGCCTTCTTTGGGTTTGGTTAAGTGTATTATTGCTGCAGAATCAAACATAAAGCACCTTATAGTTGCAGAATGTGTGTAGTTTATAGAATAAATTGAATGTCTATTTGCGTGGGACTGTTGAGGAAATGTTATCGACTCGCCGCACTCTGGTGTCTTCCACAGAACTTCCTGAGCAGCTTCCAGCAGGCGCAACAGAGCATTATTGACGCAGCGCACGATGCAGCAGAGGCGGCGAAGCAGAACGTGCAGCAGGCCTACACCAAGGCAGTCCGCATTTCATTGGACGTAGACCTCCAGGTGAGTGTTGCTGCTGCGCTTCCTGTAGATCATTAGGGCATCGGGAGGAATTAGTTAATGATGGTGTGGCAAAGATAAACTCATATAATCGATAAAACTGTAATAGACCTGTGACTGTATCATCTTGTTACGAGGATCTAGGTTTGTTATATCAAGTTGTGAGGCAATTTTCTAGTTTGTAGATCCCATTAACACCACAGTATGCTAATATTTTATTCAGCAACCTATTTACACTTGTTAATTTTTTAAAATTAAGTAGTTGTCACCTTTGACTTGTAAAATTGCTATTATTATTATTATTATTATTATTCCTGGTTTTATGGTATGGTTATATTTTCCGTTTACCCAGGGTTCACAGAAAATTTAATTTTCATTCTCCACTTGTGCTCACCTGTCTGTAGATTTTCATCAATATTTTTTCTTCTAATTAATGTCTGAATCCCTTATATGTGTGTGGCCATGATCTGCCTCTTTTCTTCCTTTCTGATGGTTCTCATTTTGTAATCCATCGTGGCACACTCTCCTCTGATATCCATTTTATAGTCCGTACAATACAAGTTGTTTTTCGTCCACAAGATGCATTCATTCTCTTACTGTTGATTTAATTTCTGACCGTTTTCTGCCTATATATCCCTGTAGTTCATTTCAGTTGCTGTCAGTCTTTCCATTAATTGAGATTTAACTGTCCGTACTTGTGACCTATATGTCGTAATGCTTCTAATAGGTGTTCTGAAGACTTTTTTCTTTTGTTTCCTGTCTGATCTGTAAACCACATAAAATACCATTTTATGCTCCAGTAGTGACATTTCCAGCATTCATCCCTAAATTAATTTCCTTATCTTGTTTATCGCCTTGTCTGATTTATCCTCATAGATATTTGCGCTTTTCAGTATGTGTAATCATTCCCATTCGTTCTTCCCTTGTCAGATGTTGATTACCATGTATTTTGTTTTATTCCTGTTGACCTGCTGGGTCTGTTTTTTATGCTCCTCTATTAATTTCCTGGTGATAAAATTTTGTATTTTGTTATGTGTGATAAAATTATGTATTTATAAAATCCATGATTGCAGATTTCGGCTTTAGCCATTTTAAAGTGGAAACCAACGAAAGCTTGATGGTTTAGTGCAATATGTTCACTGTGTGGTCTTACAATAGCATTCCTATCATTAGAAGTGACCACAGAAGGTGCTTTAAAAATAGTGAAATACATCCAGTCCATAAAACTTCACAAGCAATATGAGGTGGAGCTTTATTGTGCATTGAAACAGTTGAGACAGAGCACACATTTCTGTAGAGCAGGTATCACATGTTGGCATAGCAGGTCACAGTAATGTATGCCTTTCACACTGCACATCCTATGTCCTCAGGGACAGAGTTCTTCAAAGAAAAATGGACCAATCGTGAAATGTGCCATGAAACCACACCACACAGTGATGTGATCACTATACAGGTGAAATTCGTGAACGTTCAGTGATGGTAACAATCCCCATATACAACAATTGTGGACTTCAGAAACATGTTATACATCTCCAGTGTGGATAGAGGACCTCCCCAAATTCTTTTAATGTGTTGATACTCACAAAGAACAACAACACTATTGCTGTTATATTAATAAAATAGCTTTATGAGTAATGCCCTGCTCACCTTGTCCAGATTCATGTTGACTGTCTACAAATGTATTGCATTATAGGCATTGAATGCATGTTTAGACATATATTTGAAAAGTGTAAAATTGCAATAGAATTTCATTGGAAGGTTTCTTTTGCTCAGTCTGTTGATATGGAGGCTGTTTGTGACATGTATTTCCTGTTCACAGGCCCCTATTGTAATCGTCCCTACAAATTCGAAGAGTGCCGATGCTATTATGCTGGACTTTGGTAAGCTGACTATCAAGAACAAATTCCACAACATAACTACAGAGGATAAATCTGGACATGTTGCCGTTATCGACGACATCCGCCTGGGACTTGTCGACCTGAAGGTGGCAAGGTTTGCAGCCTTTCATTTATTTCACAGCATTAGCAGTCACATTGACTAGTTGAATGTGGTTATATAGTGGCCAGAAAGGAGACTGGAAAGTTTTGAAAATTTGTAGTTTGATGTAATACAAATTAAGAGTTTTCCACCTTTAATTTCTCCCAAAATAAAAATATGTGTAGTCCTCTCCACCCTTCTCAATAACATGAAAATGGTGCTGTTTTCCAGTTTACATGATTATATGCTAAACTGAAAAATTTTGATGGTGATCATCTTCATTGTCCAACACACTATTTTGGAGTGATTACACGTTGATATGATAGTGTTATGCCATATGCCTGGTGTTTTTCGGTGTTTTGCACTCTGAGTGATATTCTTCATTCTCATTCTCTTTCACTAATTCTCTGCCCCTCCTCTCCTTCTCCAAAAAATAAATCCCATATTTCATGATGTCTTGTCAGTTACTCTTGTTCTTCCATTCAACCCTTTGTGTATGTAGGTTGTTCTGAAAGCTTTTGAAGAACTTGATGCATTTAGACTTCTTTTATAGTGCATTAGAGTATGGAAACTGCGGTGTTACATATAATTTCAGAAGAATCGTGTTTAATCCCGTGTCTACCTTGCCGACAAATGATGCTCACGACCTGCAAGAAGATGTAATCGTGTAATATTTAGGAGAGGGCAACTGTTGTGGATTTTTATTATGTATTTCATCTCGAGGGATGAAGTGTGTTGTTGAGGTGAGGCAATGATTGCATAAACTTCAAAAGTAGAAGTAACCACGGACGCATTTGTGCTTTGTCCACGGCTCATTGCCCCAGGTCAGAGGAGTGTTTCGGCCCTGGACAGAGAGACACACACATGACATTTGGGAAAGTGACTGAAGCAAATGAAATAATATATTTTAATATATATTCACTCTCATCTAGTAATGATTGGTCACCTTGACGTTTGCACTCTTTTCTAAGGTCTGGACAAGATAAGTGAAATTCCTGTTTTAAGAGTGTCTTGTACACAAATATTTATTGTACGATTATAGAAGAATATATATAGATATTATTGTTGAAGAAACTCTTCTCAATTATTTTATGGGGATGAATGTCATGTTGAAGAATCTTATTTCCAGTGTTATTCATGACTGCCAAAGGAAAGACTTGCACCATACAGTCCGGATATAATAATAGCGTAGGTGCATATCAAAGCTGTGAGCAACCAACAGACTCAAAGCAGAAAATATTGAGTTGAAACAACACATTCTAGCAGCGAGGTGACAGGACTCAGAACAGTTAATACTGGAACTTGATCAGATGCATAAAGAATGTTAACAATGAAAAGAAACTGGGAAGAAATTGAAATTTCAGTTGAAGATTTGTTGAGAAGTTATTGTTGTTTCAATTGACATCCAAGTAGACAACAAAACATTAAGAAAAATTACACTGATAAATACATGCACCAGAAGTCAAGCATTTAGGAAGAAATTATTTTTTTGCTAAATAACAACCAATGTTATCAGCAAGAGATGTGACACAGTAAGTTATTAAGTTCATTAGTCAAAAGACTGGCAGCCAACACTGCTGAAAAGGGCGATGACTGTGTGTATTAGGTCCCCTGCACAGATGTAACAAGTAGCGGTATCATCGGAAGTTGCCCGCAGCAGTCCAGTACTGTGTCCCAGCTCATTATCAGTGTCATGGTCGCAACAAATTTTTTCTGATGAATTGTGTTAGAGCCAAATTGAAATTTTTTAATGGTGTTTATTGGGTGTGCTTTAAGTTGATTTTGTGTCCCTAAGTTAGTTTTTCTTCTCTTTCTCAATTTGCCAGTTTTTAGTGGTGAGATATTATTTCTAAACCTATCGCTTTTGTAATTGTATGCCAGTGCAGACTAGAAAACTGGAGGAGCACTTCAAAGAATTTTTGACTAACTGGAGTGAACAATTTAGGGAATAATGAAGCAGTCAGATGCCAGTCTAGATACAAATAATCTGAATTACAAGCAGTTTTAAAGGTTGAAGTAGATGAGTTAAAGAATTCATTAAAAGCAGAATTAAATGCAACAATAGGTGCTTAGAGTGATGAAGTTGAGCAAGCCATCTCTGAGACTAATGCTAAGTAAGATGTAACTAATACCAAGTTAGATCAGTATGTTATTGACTAGTGTCAGGAAAACTTGGAAATAAATTTAAAACATTACAGTTAGAAGACAACGTCTTAAATGTAAGATGGGAGTTACATCTAAGGTCACATTTAGCTATCGATCCAGTTAATGGATATTCTACTGAACTGCATACAGATTTTAAACAAATCTGTCAGGGAGGTAAAAGAAGGTATGGTCAGAAGGGGGAGGGGGGGGGGGAGATACAGTTAGAGAGAGAGAGAGAGAGAGAGAGAGAGAGAGAGAGAGAGAGAGAGAGAGAGAGAGAGAGAGATCACTTGACTTAACGTAGTTTCAATAACATTAATTTGTTATTAACAAATAGCCACACTCTGATCCTGTCCCTTTATATACAACTGGGGCTAGTTGCATGGTTATAAGGTGGGTAGGGGAGTGGTGGTGACTTTGAATCTGGGCTATTATTCCCAAGGTCAAGTGTAATTTCATAGGAAGGAGGGCTGACTATGAATCTACACTACTTTTTTAACAAAGTAAGAGGAACACTGATGTCTGTAACATTGTATGGTGGGAGTTTTTTTACTTAAATCACGTGATAGCCGGCTCAGTGTATACAGCTTCTATTATGAGGGCACTGCCATCGGAATAAAGTGTCACTTGGGCTCTCTTCACGAAATGTAACACAATACATGGGTGTTACATACAAATTGTGATTACTTAACTCTTAGAAATTGAATTGATTATTCACTTAATATAGCATTGTATTATTATCGTTGTTGTTCCTATTGCTTTCTGTCTTATTGTTAGTGTGAATTTCATAGCTCAAGAATTTGACATTGTACTTTTGTCTGTTCCTTGTTTGTTTTTAGAAGTTCCAGATATGCTACAAAGAACTTTGATTCATTATGCAAATTTTGGATAAAAATAAAGTACTGTATTTACACGAATCTCAGCCGCACTTTTTTTCCGGGTTTTGTAATCCTAAAAACCACCTGCGGCTTAGAATCGAGTGCAAAGTAAGCGGAAGTTCTCAAAAATGTTGGAAGGTGCCGCCACAACTAACTTCTGCCGTCGAAAAAAAAAAAATTATATATATATATATATATATATATAATAGAGGGAAACATTCCACGTGGGAAAATTATATCTAAAAAGGAAGATGATGAAACTTACCAAACAAAAGCGCTGGCAGGTCGATAGACACACAAACAAACACAAACATACACACAAAATTCTAGCTTTCGCAACCAATGGTTGCCTCGTCAGGAAAGAGGGAAGGAGAAGGAAAGACAAAAGGATATGGGTTTTAAGGGAGAGGGTAAGGAGTCATTCCAATCCCGGGAGCGGAAAGACTTACCTTAGGGGGAAAAAAGGACAGGTATACACTCGCACACACACACATATCCATCCACACATACACACACGTCTGTGTATGTCTGTGTATGTGTGGATGGATATGTGTGTGTGTGCGAGTGTATACCTGTCCTTTTTTCCCCCTAAGGTAAGTCTTTCCGCTCCCGGGATTGGAATGACTCCTTACCCTCTCCCTTAAAACCCATATCCTTTTGTCTTTCCTTCTCCTTCCCTCTTTCCTGACGAGGCAACCATTGGTTGCGAAAGCTAGAATTTTGTGTGTATGTTTGTGTTTGTTTGTGTGTCTATCGACCTGCCAGCGCTTTTGTTTGGTAAGTTTCATCATCTTTCTTTTTATATATATATATATATATATATATATATATATATATATATATATATATATATATATAGGAAGGAAACATTCCACGTGGGAAAAATTATAAATAAAAACAAAGATGAGGTGACTTACCGAACAAAAGCGCTGGCAGGTCGATAGACACACAAACATACACACAAAATTCAAGCTTTCGCAACAAACTGTTGCCTCATCAGGAAAGTGGGAAGGAGAGGGGAAGACGAAAGGAAGTGGGTTTTAAGGGAGAGGGTAAGGAGTCATTCCAATCCCGGGAGCGGAAAGACTTACCTTAGGGGGAAAAAAGGACAGGTGTACACACACACACACACACACACACACACACACACACACACACATTTAAATATGTCTGCTTGTGTCTGTATGTGTGGATGGATATGTGCGTGTGTGCGAGTGTATACCTGTCCTTTTTTCCCCCTAAGGTAAGTCTTTCCGCTCCCGGGATTGGAATGACTCCTTACCCTCTCCCTTAAAACCCACTTCCTTTCGTCTTCCCCTCTCCTTCCCTCTTTCCTGATGAGGCAACAGTTTGTTGCGAAAGCTTGAATTTTGTGTGTATGTTTGTGTTTGTTTGTGTGTCTATCGACCTGCCAGCGCTTTTGTTCGGTAAGTCACCTCATCTTTGTTTTTATATATATATACACATCGTTGTCTACCAACCCAAGTCCAACATAGCCCAGCTGTAACCAACGCCTTTTCGCCTTTTTTCATTCCGGATCTCCAGTTACTTTCCGGTTCACCTTTATCTCTCCCCATATATTTTTATTTTCATTTTCATTTCAACTCATGTTAGCTTGAATTTTGTGTGTTTGTTTGTGTGTCTATCGACCTGCCAGCGCTTTCGTTCGGTAAGTCACCTCATCTTTGATTTTATATATAATTTTTCCCACGTGGAATGTTTCATTCTAGCTTTCACAACCAACGGTTGCCTCATCAGGAAAGAGGGAAGGAGAGGGAAAGATGAAAGGATGTGGGTTTTAAGGGAGAGGGTAAGGAGTCATTCCAATCCCGGGAGCGGAAAGACTTAACTTAGGGGGAAAAAAGGACAGGTGTAGACTCGCGCGCACACACACACATATCCATCCACACATACAGACACAGGCAGACGCTGTTGCTAATAGGAACTTTTATGAATTGTGAATCACATGCAGTATTCTCTTCACCATAAGAATAATACGAATATAAACATTTTCCCATGTATTCTTTAGTGTTTGCTGCTGTCTCATTTAAATCCTGTCTACCTAATAAACTACGAAACTAGAGGGAGACAACAGCAAACGCGGAAGTATACACATATCATGTCATGTTTATATTCGTATTATTCTTATGCCTAATAGTGATACAGTCAGAAATGAAGCACGTCAAGTGACTAGATTTTTAAATCTAAGATGACTCTAATTTCTGTGCAGAAAGTAATGTACTAAAGAGGCGTCTGCACAGATTTCAAACGGAGAAAAATTTTCGCTAAACTCTCGTTCAGAACATCTTCTATTATACACAGTTTATTATTTGGTTCTTGTTGATCATTATCAAAGAAAGCAGCAGTGTAAATAATAACAAATAGCAGTCTCTTGCCATTGTTTCGCTACTGAGACAATTCCTCTCTTTTTTATTGTAAGCGGCGGTAGTGTGCACAAAAGCAAACCATGCTGTGAGCGGCGACAGGTCGTAAACATTCATTATCAGAATGCGACAAACAATGCATGACACAGTACAGTAATGCATTTTCAGCTTAGAGTGACGTAAAAACCTAAAACAAAGAGAACGGCACTTATCAGATCGAAGAAAAATAAGCAATCGATTCAAACCAGACGAAGCACGTGAAAAAGGAAGGGTACCCGTATCAATATGGACGGACCGCCTGACACACAGCAATGGCTACCTTGTAAAGCTTAACTGCTAAGCTTACGACTCGAACCAAACTACTGTAGCTGTATCGTCATTCATTCAACCTAAATTGTATCTCATATTACAATGGACCAACTTTGTTTCGATTTGGAGGTGCGGCCTAAAACTTTTCTCTCCCTTGAATTTCGAGTCTCAAATTTCAGGTGCGGCTTAGATTCGGGACATTTTTTTTTTTATCCTTGATTTAGTGTCTCATTTTTCAGGTGCGGCTTAGATTCGATTGCAGCTTAAATTCGAGTAAATACGGTAACTAATACCAAGTTAGATTAGCATGTTATCGATTAGTGTCAGGAAAAATTGGAAATAAATTTAAAATATTACAATTAGAAGACACTGTCTTAAATATCTTAAATATAAGATGGGAGTTACGTCTAAGGTCACATATAGCTATCCATCCAGTTAGTGGATATTCTATTGAACTGAACTGCATACAGATTTTAAAGAAATCTGTGAGGGAGGTAAGAGGAAAGTATGGTCAGAGTGTGGAGAGGGGGGGGGGGGGAGATTGGGGAAGAGGGGAGGGACAAGGTGGGAGGGTTGAGGTGGACAGAGAGAGAGAGGAAGAGGTGAACACAGAGGGGCAGAGAAGGAGCTGGCTTCAATATATGTGTCAAATGCCTACGCAGGTAAAGCTGTGGGGGAAAACGTTATTTGTAATAATATTAAATTTAATTGTTTATTGACCAATACCCACACTCAGATTGTCTCCCTAGACCTCAGATGACAAAACTTATGTAACTATAATAAATTTAATTTTTTATTACTGATAAGAAATACGAACATCCTCGTCCTCTTACTAGACCTCAAGTGACATGAGTTAATGTAGTTCCGATAACATTAGTTTGTTATTAACAAATAGCCACACTCTGATCCTGTCCCTATGTCGACAGCTCGAGAATGAAATGAATCTTATCGGTCCACTGGGGCTAGTTGCATGGATATACGGTGGGTAGGGGAGTGGTGGTGACCTTGAATCTGGGCCATTATTCCCAAGGTCAAGTGTAATTTCATAAAAAGGAGGGCTGACCATGAATCTGCACTACTTTTTTAACAAAGTAAGAGTCTGTAACATTGTATGATGGGAGTTTTTTACTGTCACGTGATGGCCGGCTCAGTGTATACAGCTTCTATCAAGAGGGTACTGCCATCAGAATAAAGTGTCACTTGGGCTCTCTTCACGAAATGTAACACAATACGTGTGTGTTACGTACAAATTGTAATTACTTAACTCTTAGAAATTGAATAGATTATTCACTTAATATAGCATTGTATTATTATCGTTGTTGTTGCTATTGTTTTCTGTCTTACTGTTAGTGTGAATTTCACAGCTCAAGAATTTGACATTGTACTCGTTTGTTTTTAGAAGTTCCAGGTATGCTACAAAGAACTTTGATTCATTATGCAAATTTTGGATAAAAATTAAGTAATTAAAAACACGGAATTACTTACTTACGAGAAAGGTACTTTTGTCTTGTTACGGTACGGTGTATTCTTGTGCAGGGTGGCACTGGACACCTCCGTGGACAAAATAGTCAGAGAATGTGTGCTGCTGCAGCCCATCTCGCTGGTCCTCGCAGTCAAGAGGAACCTGTCAGCCGGCTGGTACAAGAACGTGCCTGACCTAGAGCTCCAGGGCCGGCTCGATACTGTCCAGGTGTGTGATCCGATGTACAATGAGACTGCCTACAAACCCAGACAAAATAGGTAGCGATTGGGCAGCACTTGTCAACAGTCCAATTCAACATTGGGGTCCGCAACCCTTCTTGCATCAGGGGCCCTGCCCCTTCCTGCACCAGAGTGAAGAGAGGTGGCAGGGGGGGGGGGGCACCTTCTTGCACTGGGGAAGGGGGGGGGGGTCACCCTCTGGCCCGTCTCCACACCATGCACCCCTTTTCCTTTTGTAAATATTACAGGGCGTTTCAAAAAGGTACGGCCAAACTTTCAGGAAACATTCCTCACACACAAATAAAGAAAAGATATTATGTGGACATGTGTCCGGAAATGCTTACTTTCCATGTTAGAGCTCATTTTAGTTTCGTCAGTATGTGCTGTACTTCCTCGATTCACCGCCAGTTGGCCCTATTGAAGGAAGGTAGTGTTGACTTTGGTGCTTGTGTTGACATGCAACTCATTGCTCCACAGTACTAGCATCAAGCACATCAGTACGTAGCATCAAGAGGTTAGTGTTCATCACGAACGTGATTTTGCAGTCAGTGCAATGTTTACACGTGCGGAGTTGGCAGATGCCCATTTGATGTATGGATTAGCACGGGGCAATAGCCGTGGCGCGGAACGTTTGTATCGAGACAGATTTCCAGAACGAAGGTGTCCCGACAGGAAGACGTTCGAAGCAATTGATCGGCGTCTTAAGGAGCACGGAACATTCCAGCCTATGACTCGTGACTGGGGAAGACCTAGAACAATGAGGACACCTGCAATGGACGAGGCAATTCTTCGTGCAGTTGACGATAACCCTAATGTCAGCGTCAGAGAAGTTGCTGCTGTACAAGGTAACGTTGACCACGTCACTGTATGGAGAGTGCTACGGGAGAACCAGTTGTTTCCGTACCGTGTACAGCGTGTGCGGGCAATATCGGCAGCTGATTGGCCTCCACGGGTACACTTCTGCGAATGGTTCATCCGACAATGTGTCAATCCTCATTTCAGTGCAAATGTTCTCTTTACGGGTGAGACTTCATTCCAACGTGATCAAATTGTAAATTTTCACAATCAACATGTGTGGGCTGATGAGAATCCGCACGCAATTGTGCAATAACGTCATCAACACAGATTTTCTGTGAACGTTTGGGCAGGCATTGTTGGTGATGTCTTGATTGGGCCCCATGTTCTTCCACCTATGCTCAATGAAGCACGTTATCATGATTTCATACGGGATACTCTACCTGTGCTGCTAGAACATGTGCCTTTACAAGTACGACACAACATGTGGTTCGTGCACGATGGAGCTCCTGCACATTTCAGTCGAAGTGTTTGTACGCTTCTCAACAACAGATTCGGTGACCGATGGATTGGTAGAGGTGGACCAATTCCGTGGCCTCCACGCTCTCCTGACCTCAACCCTCTTGACTTTCATTTATGGGGGCATTTGAAAGCTCTTGTCTATGTAACCCCGGTACCAAATGTAGAGACTCTTCGTGCTCGTATTGTGGACGGCTGTGATACAATACGCTGTTCTCCAGGGCTGCATCAGCGCATCATTGATTCCATGCAACGGAGGGTGGATGCGTGTATCCTTGCTAACGGAGGACATTTTGAACATTTCCTGTAACAAAGTGTTTGAAGTCATGCTGGTACGTTCTGTTGCTGTGTGTTTCCACTCCATGATGAATGTGATTTGAAGAGAAGTAACAAAATGAACTCTAACATGGAAAGTAAGTGTTTCCGGACACATGTCCACGTAACATATTTTCTTTCTTTGTGTGTGAGGAATGTTTCCTGAAAGTTTGAGCATACCTTTTTGTAACACCCTGTATATTAATTCTTCATCTGACGTACTTCATTTGTTTGTATTATTGCAGCTGTGCATAGCTAATGTGGACATAAGTTTTACTGAGAAAATACCTTTTCTTTTTTAGGTAACTCTGAGCCAAGAAGATTACTGTATGGTGATGCGTGTCCTGACAGGAAATCTCGCTGAGGGTCAGCCTGAGCAACCGAAGCCGACAGTCAAAAGTAAGCCATCTCAGACAGATTGGGAGTTTGGTGGAACGTCCCGAATGGATCAGAGGCCTACCACGCTCAATGGTAAGAGTCTCCCTGTAATATTAGTTAGTTACTGCCGTGTGATTTGGAGTAGTCCAAGTTTTCTGTGCCTGGGACTGACAGGGGGGAAAAGTTGACTACTTATCATATTTGGCTATTCAATGACTGTCATTGCCAACTTTTAAATTTAAGTATGAACCACACTCTCAGCTGCTTATACCATCTTTGCATACATGGTGAAAAGGTGGAAGTACCTTAGAGGATGCAAGGTCCTGCAGTGAAAGCCACTGGACTTTCAGAACGACACTTTATTAACAAACCAAGTTACAAACTAATTAATGGGGCTACCCCACTGCAGCAATTAAATCTTTGCTAAACTATATATGCTGAATATTATAGATTTTAAGCCATTAAGACTTTCCTCGAGATGCAGTTTATGTCCACTAGCTCAAAGCAGCAATTACTCTTTCATGATGTAACGAAACTGTTGTTACTTGGGGGTGACAGTGAAATTTTGCTGGGGGCAAAAATTTTCAGCATCGAAAAGAGATTATTTGATTTAAACAAAAAACCTCAAAAATTGCTGTTATCTTGTGTTCTGTAGACATCAAGAAACGTGTTATCATGGGAGTGTTTCTTACTGATCACACTGGCCTCCACCACTCAAAGAATTACTTTGAGACAAATGCAAATGTTTACTACTAGAACAGTTTCCAAAACATTACACTTTGGTAATTAGTTCTGCAGTGACACTTACATAGTTCAGTTGGTTTCTTCTACATATATTTGTTTGGTGTAACTTGGAGTAATCTGCTTCCTGCTTGCTGCTGCTGCTGCTGCTGCTGTTGCTGCTGCTGCTGCTGCTGGTGATGTAGTCGTTGCCTCTGTCCATTTCATCTGCTAACTGTATCAGGTTACATGAATTCCATTAAATAATCTAGGTACCAAGTCGTTTTATAGTGGTTTATTTATGACAAGCTGCACCATTTCTTCTTAGTGGGAGCCCACTTTACATAACAGGCTACATAGTCACAACACTGTATTACAACAATTACATTATTGCACAGACGTGCGACACAGTGGTTGCATCTCAAATGACCATTTCTCTGAGTTGACTTGGTGCATCTACTTGCTGACAGCTTGTTCCGAGACTGTCACAAACATCGCAAATGTTAATGAGATCTGGGCAATGTGTTGCCTTACATGATTGTGTCAGTGTTATAATGGACACTATAAAAAACATATGGAAGTTACAGGTTGTATCATGACTACTTTATTTAATGACATGTTCCATTTTATACATCATCAGATTAATCAAGGTTAATGAAAACAGTTCATATGTAGGTGCAGAGTCAAATATCTTATACGTCAGACCATGCAAAACTTGTGGTTGATGTATAAAATGTATGACTCCATTCGCATGTATGACATGTTTTCTGTGACTTTGATTAATCTGATGATGTATAAAATGACACGTTATTAGAGAAAGTAGTTTCCACACAACCTGTGACTCATTTTTGTAGTGTCCATTACAGAACTAATACAACCTTTAAATAATGTAAAAATGGACACATGCCATTTAAAAGTGACTTCACATCACACCTGTTATGATTTTAAATGGTAGCTTTTAACACTACCTAATGGATCTAGCCAGTTTGTGTTGCAGGAAATGTCAGTTTGTGATAATTCATCTGTAAAATAAATTATTGGGAATACGTTGTGGGTTATTTTACTTGCTTTTCTTATAGGCTTTTGTATGTTAATTGATAATTTCCAGGAAGTTTAATTTTTCTGACAAAAATTACTTCATAATTATTCAGAGTGACAACAGTGCCACAGTGTGTGTGTGTGTGTGTGTGTGTGTGTGTGTGTGTGTTTTTTTTTTTTTTTTTTTTGTTTGTTGAAACTTGTCAGAAATGCACAGACTTTATTCATCCAGTACGTATTTGAGAAACTTGTTCAAAACTCACTGCTCACTGATACCTCTCCTCCCCCCCCCCTTCCTCCCCCTACACACACACACACACACACACACACACACACACACACACACACACAGATTTTCAAAGGAAAAAGTTGATCGCTTACGCAGTTTGCGCTGCTCATACAGTAAAACGGCAGCTTCAGGAATGACGTTTTAATTTATTACCTCTCTACTAGTGACGTCATTCACAATAAAATTTGGAACAGTATCCACATATGCCACTGTATCGACCTGCAAATTTAAGTCATAGTAAGACACATACTTTGGGAAATATGATGTCATAAACATTGAGGTGCAAGATAAACTACCTTTAACTTAAAATGCAGAGCAAATCACCTGTTTATAATGGAATGTAACCTGGGTGGTATTTTTTATGGCTTCAGTGTTCCATTTCCCGTGTGCGATCTGTAACCCTGTGATATTTTAGATCACTAGCATTATTTAACCTTCCACTAGTTGTGCCGCCTTCCGTACCATTTGTTGTCATTGCAGACTCAGTTCACAAGGCAGTAAATGTACGTTTATAACTAGAACTTAACCAAAGTAATCCATACTAATATTATAAATGTGAAAGTAACGTCATCTGTTGTGTTTTCATGACTAAAGCACTGAACAGATTTTGATAAAATTAGGTCTAGCGATAGCTTGAACGCTGACGAAGAACATAGGCTACTTTAGAAAGTATGTAGTAAAACATATTTGTTAATTTGAAGAATATAAGTTGAAATAGGGAACAATAATTATTCTTTTTTGAAAATGCTATTTACTCTTAGACTTTTGAACTTTACCCTGTTTGTGAAAATCAATTTATTGTTTCATATGTTCTACATAATATGATTCAAAGCGATAAATACAACACATATTCAATCCTCTGTGTTCGATCCATAGCTACTAATATTGTAAGCACGAAAGTAATTTTGTTTAAGTTTTCTTAACTGAAGCTGCTGAACAGATTTCGATGAAATTTGGTGAGAGAGATCTTGAACCTGGTGGAAGAACATAGACCACTTTACAAAGTGTGTAGTGCAAGATATTTATCGATTTGAAGAATATTACATGCATTAGGAAAAACTTACTCTTTGAGAAAGCTATTTACTCTTTCACTTTTGAACTTTATCATATGTACAAAAATACTTTTATTGGGTGATATGTTCTGTGTAAGCTACTCAATATACTGCTTATAAAATTCTCAACACATTTCATTCATGCATCCGTATCAATACCAATGCTCTTAAATGTGAAAATAACTCGATCTACTGCTTTTTCACAACTCTGTCCCTGAATCAAGTCTGATGAGATTTGATATGGAGATAGCTTGAATCTTGAGGAAGATCATAGGTTACCTTAGGAAAGTGTATTAACTGTTTGAGTATTATCAACATTTTTAAATACGCTATACATGTGTGGGATGCAGACAATGCTGGTGCGATGGTTGGTGACTCTTAGTGTTTATATATCATTCTGTGACAGTGTAATCCAATGTTACTGTGTGCGTGGTTTACGATAGTGAGATGCTACGTAGTTGGAGACTTTCTGTGGAGATACAACAATAAAATCCAATGGTAAGCCCGCAGATTTAAAATTATTACCTCAAGTCTTGAAAACGTAAATCTGATTTAGTGCATCGGTCAAAGAGAGCTAGAGTTGAGTTGGTTACTCTAACACAACAAACCTCCGAACAATCTCGTGTCCACTGGAACGTGGATGCAGATCATCACATGGCCTTATGAGCTTCAGAGACATTAGAACAATCCCAACCTCAGAGATGCTTGAAGACTCAGACTTTTAAAACTTTGAACATAGCTGCTAAGGTTCAGTGACCGTGCCAGAATTATATTGTAACAATATTTGTGACTGAGGGCTTATTTGTTACAATATAACTCGGACTTTTGGTGAGGCTGGATTTGATGATTGACTATGTTAATCATAAATTAGTCATGTTAGTGGGACAGAGAAACAATGTAGCAGTACAATGCAATGAAATTGAAAGGATAAATGGTTGGTATGTGTTGCTCTTGTGACAGAATCTCACATCCAATACTAATTGCGCCAGTATAATCCCAATAAGCTCTGCCTCTGTACAAGTGTAATGAATTGAGGTATCTTTTAAATATAATTAGAAAATATAATGCATGCTTTGAGATTCAACATACAGCAAAATGACCAGACACTCGTTCATTATAGGCTTGTATACAGGCACTGCATAGGTTTTTATATGTATGTCTTAACACCACTGTATACAGAGAGCCAGCTTACTTGCTCCCCGTCAATCAGCATAACAAAAATACTGATGTGTGAGCACACTCACAGGTGACAGCTAGTTGTGAATATATAAATTACTATGTTAAATTTTAATGGAATCTCGAACTCACATGCATTCTGGAACGGTTTCGTGAGGTAACAGGCACAGAAAATCTCCTTGTCCAATGCAGCTGTCTCATTTGTTAGCAGCAAGAATTGTTAAGGAATTGATGTTTCCAACATACAGTAGGGAATAAAATATGACAGTCCGCCATCGGCGAGCACATCTTGCGCTGTTGTAGATAGCACACAATTTATCCCACATGCCTGCACCTCCTTTTGTGTTGTTGTAAGTAACTGCCATTTCTGTTTTGCAAAGATATTTGAAACCTCTAGATGCTTATTTAGCTTTGCAGATTCAATTGGCAATTCCATTCCACAAAAATAAGTAAGCAGTGCAGTTAATTGATGTGTACCTAACAGAACACTGCAACTTGTACAGAGTAACACTACAATAACAGGAGCACCATAGAATAAACAGCTTTAATATGTGTGTAGCAGTTTCTCTATTACTATTTCATGTAAAGTCAATGGTGCAAATTATGTCAAATGGCATTGCTTGCTTGGGACTATCAGTCCATTGACCATTCCACCACTGCTGCCCTTGTCCAGATTAAACAAAGGAGCAATGTATTAGTGTCAATTGCAGGAAGGTACTCTGGTCATGTAATTCCTAGGTCCAGAGAGATTAAAAGGAAAGGAAAAAATACATTCGTGCAGGCTGCAAGTCCATGTGCGACTACTGCAGGGTAAATAAGAATTGTTTTGCTCTCCTTTTCTTGATGTTTGCTGGGGTACACCTGCTAGTCAGTTCCACCCAACAGTGTTCCAGCAATTTTCATAGAACCTCACATCTTTGCACATGGGTGGGTGCTGAAAGAGAGTGTTAATTGCCCGAAAACCACTTGAATGACATAAGCTATTGAACTTTGAACTTTCTCTGTTCACACCTCCTTTAATAACACAATCGTGTATACTAAGCGGATTGACAGACTGTTTTGTACCTATGATGCGTATGTAGCTTGGGCAAAAGCAAGACAAGAAGTTAGTTGTATGTTTTGACAATGTTGACTGGAATACTCTCTTTCAAATTCTAAAGGTGGCAGGGGTAAAATACAGGGAGCGAAAGGCTATTTACAATTTGTACAGAAACCAGATGGCAGTTATAAGAGTCGAGGGGTATGAAAGGGAAGCAGTGGTCCGGAAGGGAGTGAGACAGGGTTGTAGCCTCTCCCCGGTGTTATTCAATCTTCATATTGAGCAAGCAGTAAAGGAAACAAAAGAAAAATTCGGAGTAGGTATTAAAATTCATGAAGAAGAAGTAAAAACTTTGAGGTTCGCCGATGACATTGTAATTCTGTCAGAGACAGCAAAGGACTTGGAAGAGCAGTTGAACGGAATGGACAGTGTCTTGAAAGGAGGATATAAGATAAACATCAACAAAAGCAAAACGAGGATAATGGAATGTAGTCGAATTAAGTTGGGTGATGCTGAGGGAATTAGATTAGGAAACGAGATGCTTATGATAGTAAATGAGTTTTGCTATTTGGGGAGCAAACTGATGATGGTTGAAGTAGAGAGGATATAAAATGTAGACTAGCAATGGCAAGGAAAGCGTTTCTGAAGAAGAGAAATTTGTTAACATCGAGTATAGATTTAAGTGTCAGGAAGTCGTTTCTGAAAGTATTTGTATGGAGTGTAGCCATATATGGAAGTGAAACATGGACGATAACCAGTTTGGACAAGAAGACAATAGAAGCTTTCGAAATGTGGTGCTACAGAAGAATGCTGAAGATAAGGTGGGTAGATCACGTAACTAATGAGGAGGTACTGAATAGGATTGGTGAGAAGAGAAGTTTGTGGCACAACTTGACCAGAAGAAGGGATCGGTTGGTAGGACATGTTTTGAGGCATCAAGGGATCACAAATTTAGCATTGGAGGGCAGTGTGGAGGGTAAAAATCGTAGAGGGAGACCAAGAGATCAATACACTAAGCAGATTCAGAAGGATGTAGGTTGCAATAGGTACTGGGAGATGAAGAAGCTTGCACAGGATAGAGTAGCATGGAGAGCTGCATCAAACCAGTCTCAGGACTGAAGACAACAACAACAACAACAACAGCAACAAGAAGCCAATTCAAAGGTCATTTGTCACAGCATTCCTTTTAACAGAGATCTTTTTTTCATTTTTCCTTGTCTTCTAAACATCTATAAAGCCTGCCACCAGGGACAAATGGTTCTACACAGCAGCTGGAGACACTCATTCACCATCATGTTCTGTATAAGTAGTGGGTTCAAGAATCTCTCTCTTGTGCAACATATTATAATAATATCTCCCACAGTGGGCTGTCCTGACGCTTACTACTAAATGTTATGAACATCATTCATTTAAAAATTTCTAAATAGGTTTCACATTTCAATATTCACCAGTGTGAGAGCACTTAGTGACTTATAACAAATTTTAAGAGTAATTTAAATCTTTGTTGAACTTTTTCTCGCTTACATGCATAAAGTAAATATTTAACTCGGTAAGTCATTTATAATCAAACATTTAGAGATATTTTGTACATGGGAGTTCAGCTATTTAAAGAACAGGGGTTTGCTGGTAATACACTGATAAACCAAAAACATTACACTGAGGTGACAGAAGGTCATGGGATGCCTCCTAATATTGTGTTGGACCTCCTTTTGCACATTGTAAAGAATCACTCAGTCTCAACAAATCGTTGGAAGTCCCCTGCAGAAATGTTGAGCCACGCTGCCTCTACAGCCATCCGTAATCGAATGAAACAATAAGTTTACTGTTACCAGCCACTGGTGATGTTAACACTAAACTTGTTGTTTCATTTGATGTCAGTAACAGTAATGGAAAACCTAAAATGTTCACATTTGAAGCCATCCATAACTGCGAACATGTTGCCAATGCAGGATTTTGTGCCCAAACTGGTCTCTAGATTATGTCCCATAATTGTTCGGTGGGATTCACATCGGGCAATCTCTGTGGCCAAATCATTTGTTCGAATTGTCCAAAATGTTCTTCAAACCAATTGAGAAGAATTGTAGCACGGTGATATGTTTGGGAACATGAAGTCCATGCAGGTGGTCTCCAAACAGTCAAACATAACCATTTCTACTCAATGATCAGTTAAATTGGAGTAGAGGACCCAGTCAGTTCCGTGTAAACACATCCCACACCACTACGGAGCCACCACCAGCTGGCACAGTGCCTTATTGACCACTCGGATCCCAGCTGCGTGGAGATTGCGCCACATCGAACCTTACCGTCAGCTCTTGCCGACAAAAGTTGGGACTCGTCTGAGCAGACCGCAGTTCTTCAGTCACCCAGGATCCAACCAATAAGGTCACGAGCCCGAGAGAGGCACTGCAGGCGATGTTGTGCCATTAGCAAAGATAGTCTCGTCGGTCGTCTGCTGCGTAGCCCATTTGCACCAAAGTTTGCTGCACTGTCCTAATGGATACATTAGTGTAGGTCCCACATTGATTTCTGTGGTTATTTCACGCTGTGTTGCTTGTGTGTTGGCACTGAAAACTACGCAAACGCCACTGCTCTCGGTCATTACGTGAGGGCTGTTGGCTACTGGGTTGTCGGTGTTGAGAGGCAATGCCTGAAACTTGGTGTTCTCGGCACACTCTCGATCTCGGAATATTGACTTTCGTAACACTTTCCTAAATGGAATGTCCCATCCGTCTATCCTCAACTACCGTTCCGTGTTCGAAGTCGTGTGGCTATAATGGCATCAGAAACGTTTTCACATTAATCGCAGGAGTAGAAATAACTGCACTACCGATGCACTGTCCTTTTATACCTCGTGTACACGATACTACTGCCATCTGTTTATGTACGTATTGCTCTCCCACGATTGTCATCCCGGAGTATGGCCACTGCCCACTGCAAAACAGAATGCCACCTAGTGCCATTGTAGGCACTTGACACATAAGGAAAGTACAGGGTTATTACAAATGATTGAAGCGATTTCACAGCTCTACAATAACTTTATTATTTGAGATATTTTCACAATGCTTTGCACACACATACAAAAACTCAAAAAGTTTTTTTGGCATTCACAAATGTTCGATATGTGCCCCTTTAGTGATTTGGCAGACATCAAGCCGATAATCAAGTTCCTCACACACTTGGTGCAGCATGTCCCCATTAATGAGTTCGAAAGCATCGTTGATGCGGGCTCGCAGTTCTGGCACGTTTCTTGGTAGAGGAGGTTTAAACACTGAATATTTCACATAACCCCACAGGAAGAAATCACATAGGGTTAAGTCGGGAGAGCGTGGAGGCCATGACATGAACTGCTGATCATGATCTCCACCATGACCGATCCATCGGTTTTCCAATCTCCTGTTTAAGAAATGCCGAACATCATGATGGAAGTGCGGTGGAGCACCATCCTGTTGAAAGATGAAGTCGGTGCTGTCGGTCTCCAGTTGTGGCATGAGCCGATTTTCCAGCATGTCCAGATACACGTGTCCTGTAACGTTTTTTTCGCAGAAGAAAAAGGGGCCGTAAACTTTAAACAATGAGATTGCACAAAACACGTTAACTTTTGGTGAATTGCGAATTTGCTACACGAATGCGTGAGGATTCTCTACCGCCCAGATTCGCACATTGTGTCTGTTCACTTCACCATTAAGAAAAAATGTTGCTTCATCACTGAAAACAAGTTTTGAACTGAACGCATCCTCTTCCATGAGCTGTTGCAACCGCGCCGAAAATTCAAAGCGTTTGACTTTGTCATCAGGTGTCAGGGCTTGTAGCAATTGTAAACGGTAAGGCTTCTGCTTTAGCCTTTTCCGTAAGATTTTCCAAACCGTCGGCTGTGGTACATTTAGCTCCCTGCTTGCTTTATTCGTCGACTTCCGCGGGCTACGCGTGAAACTTGCCTACACGCGTTCAACTGTTTCTTCGCTCACTGCAGGCCGACCCATTGATTTCCCCTTACAGAGGCATCCAGAAGCTTTAAACTGCACTTACCACCGCCGAATGGAGTTAGCAGTTGGTGGATCTTTGTTGAACTTCATCCTGAAGTGTCGTTGCACTGTTATGACTGACTGATGTGAGTGCATTTCAAGAAGCACGACATACGCTTTCTCGGCTCCTGTCGCCATTTTGTCTCACTGCACTCTCGAGCGCTCTGGCGGCAGAAACCTGAAGTGCGGCTTCAGCCGAACAAAACTTTATGAGTTTTTCTACGTATCTGTAGTGTGTCGTGACCATATGTCAATGAATGGAGCTACAGTGAATTTATGAAATCACTTCAATCATTTGTAATAGCCCTGTATATAGGCAGAGCACAGGTGAATGGTGAATCATTCTAGTGGTGACAAGGGTCACAGATTAGGAGTTCACAGGTGTAAACAACTTTAACACAGGACAGTTTCATGTAAAGCGTAGTTGCTACTCAGCATACAACGGAGATCCTGGGACGCAGAAAGGCACGACAAAAAGACTGTCAGAAAGCACAGATTGTCGTGGCCTGGTGCTTGGGGACAAATGTGAAACTGGTTGCCTGTTTGCATTAATCTCTTAAAACACTGGTCTCTTGAAAGAAAGTGAGGACGAGGTCACGATGTTAAAAGTTTAGATATTATTCAGATGTTAAAATTTGAATACCTGTCGTCCGTCTGGAGGAAAAGATGGCCGTGCCATCAGCACTAATTTGTAACGGCAGTACCCTTAGTAGCATCACATTTCAGTTGCATTTTGAAAGATGGGAGCTCTCATCTTTACTGTAATTTCTACTGTTAAATCTGTGTCATTGAGCCAAATTGTATTAGTTCATAAATTACAGGGGTCAGACACACATGTGAAAACACTGTGAGGAAGACACGTTTGAACATAAATGCAGGTGCTGGCTGAGCCTGCGGGTGGCACTTTTGTATTTGGCCACGAAAGGCCACTGTGAAATCTCCTCAATACGTTGCAAGTGTGGGTCACGGTCAGAACAATGTTATGTGTAGTTGTGAATGCATTGTGTCAGAGCTTAGTGAATTTGAATGACCATCCAGGTTTATGTTTTTTGTGATTTCCTTAAATCACTCAGGGTAAATACTGGGACGGTTCCGTTTGAGATTTCCTTCCCTGTCTGAGCTTGTGCCCTGTCCCTAATAGCCTTACTGTTTACAGGACACTAAACCCTAGTCTTCCCTCCTTACTTCCGCTGTGAGTATATCACTGAAATGCCTTTGTACAACTGCTGCTGAAACAGTGCAAATAAAATTACCACAGCTGAATGAACACTACTAAAACATTACACTACTGGCCATTAAAATTGCTACTCCAAGAAGAAATGCAGATGATATTAGGTTATTCATTGGACAAATATACTAGAACTGACATGTGATTACATTTTCACGCAATGTGGGTGCATAGATCCTGAGAAATCATTACGGCCAGAGGTGGTTGTTCTGGGTACTAACGGCCTTGATACGCCTGGGCATTGAGTCAGAGCTTGGATAGCATGAACAGGTACAGCTGCCCATGCAGCTTCAACATGATACCACCGTTCATCAAGAGTAGTGACTGGCATATTGTGACGAGCCAGTTGCTGGGCCACCATTGACCAGACGTTTTCTATTGGTCAGAGATCTGGAGAATGTGCTGGCCAGGGCAGCAGTCGAACATTTTCTGTATCCAGAAAGGACCTGCAACATGCGGTCGTGTATTATCCTGTTGAAATGTAGGGTTTCGCAGGGATCAAATGAAGGGTAGAGCCACGGGTCGTAACACATCTGAAATGTAACGTCCACTGTTCAAAGCGCCATCAATGCGAACAAGAGGTGACTGAGATGTGTAATCAATGGCACCCCATACCATCACGCCAGGTGATACGCCGTGATGGCGATGATGAATACATGCTTCCAATGTGTGTTCACTGCGATGTCATCAAACACGGATGCGACCATCATGATGTTATAAACAGAACCTGGATTCATCCGAAAAAATGACGTTTTGCCACTCGTGCACCCAGGTTCGTCATTGAGTACACCATCGCAGGCGCTCCTGTCTGTGATGGAGCATCAAGGGTAACTGCAGCTGTGGTCTCAGAGCTGATAGTCCGTGCTGCTGCAAACGTCGTCGAACTGTTCGTGCAGATGGTTGTTGTCTCGCAAACATCCTCATCTGTTGACTCAGGGATCGAGATGTGGCTGCACGATCCGTTACAGCCGTGCGGATAAGATACCTGTCATCTCGGCTGCTAGTGGTACGAGGCCGTTGGGATCCTGCACGGCGTCCGTATTACCCCCCTGAACCCACTGATTCCATATTCTGCTAACAGTCATCGGATCTCGACCAATGCGAGCAGCAATGTCGCGATATGATAAACCGCAGTCGCGATAGGCTACAACCCGACCTTTATAAAGTTGGAAATGTGATGGTTTGCATTTCTCCTCCTTACACGAGCCTCATGTCAGCACGTTGTAGGTGTCGCCACCGACACCAGCCTTGAGTGAATGCTCTGAAAAGCTAATCATTTGCATATCACAGCATCTTCTTCCTGTCGGTTAAATTTCATGTCTGTAGCATGTCATCTCCGTGGTGTAGCAATTTTAATGGCTAGTAGTGTACTTACAGTCCTATGTTAACTTGTGCAATAGATTTCATACTGCTTGTAACAACATCTGTGAACTTTAAAAATACTTAGGAACTTTTATTTTTATTTTAAATTCTAATATGTTTCATTGTCTGTAACAGTTCCTCAGATATATCAGAAACCATCAGTCTCAGATTCACAAGCAGAAGCAGAAGCTGAAACCGCCGCAGTGACAACATCTCTCAAGTTCACGTTCACGATGGAAAACCTCATCATTGACCTCTACACTGGTGGACTGAAAGCTGTAAGTGTGGATCATTTTTGTTCACTTGTAAAGATGGTATCGGTGATAACCTCCTCTGATATGAACTACTTGCAGTGAATAACTACTTTGCTCTTTGGCGCATTTCAAGTATGTGGGCTGTGGGAAGTGCATACGAATAGGAGAATTATTTAGTTTACACTGTGCATTATACTCAGCTTAGATGGTGTATCCACAAGCATTATTGGCACCTGAACTGCTCAGTCTTCACAAATTCAGCTTTAGGAAATGCTTGTGCGATCCATCCTAGAATATTGCTGGAGCACGTTAGACCCGTACCAAATAGGACCAACAGGAGCTATTGTATGCTTACAAAGAAGAGCAGCACGAATTGTGACAGGTTTGTCTGACCCATGGGAAAGCATTACGGAGTAACTGAAAAACTCACACTGGCAGACACTTGGAGATTTACGTCAACTATCTCGTGAAAGCCTGCTTCCAAAGCATTTAGAGCCAGTACTAAATGTGAAATCTAGGAATATATACAACTGGCTACATATGGCTCCTGTGGGGACTGCAAAGACTAATTACAATTTGCACAGAGGCATTTAAGCAGTTGTCCCCATGCTCAATACACAAATGAAATAGAAAGAAACCCCAAAATGTGGTGCAGTGGTACAAAGATAGGCAACTCGCTTTAAATGTTCAGAAATGTAAAATTGTGCGTTTCACAAAATGAAAAAATGTAGTATCCTATGACTGTAATATCAGTGAGTCACAGATGGAATCGCCCAACTTCTACAAATACCTGGATTGTAGATTTTGGTTTATTCATAGAATACTGTGCAAAAAGGCAAATAATCTACAAAGGAAAATGCCTACAAATATCTCGTGCAACCCGTTGTTGAATGTAGAACCCATACTAAATAGGATTACCAGGGGATATTGAACAGATGAAGAGAAGGGCATTATGAATGGTCACATGTTTGTTTAATCCTTGGAAGAGTGTTACAGAGATACTGAAGGAACTAAGTTGAAAGAATCTTGTAGATAGACATGAACCGTCCCGAGAAAGTATATTAACAGAGTTTCAAGACTAGCTGTAAATGACGACTCTATTTCTCATGTAGGGATTGCAGGAAGAAGATTAACACTATTATGAGAAGGAAAGTTGCTACTCACCATATAGCGGAGATGCTGAGTCGTAGATCAGAACAACAAAAACATCCTCTCAATTATAACTTTTAGCCATTAAGGCCTTTGTCAGCAATACACACACATACGCACACACACGCACACTCGTGCAAATGCAACTCGCACACACGACTGCAATCTCAGGCAACTAAAACCACAGTTTATTAATCTTTTCCTCAGGAGATTAAATTAGTTACAACACACAAGGAGCCATTTAAACTATCATTCTTCCTGTGCTCCATACGAGAATGGAACAGGAAGAAACCCTAATAACTGGTACAACTTAGATGTACTCTCCGTCATGCTCTTCACACTGATTTGTAGACTATAGAAGTAGATGTATATGTCTTTGTTTGGATTTTTTATAGTTTATGGCGTTGTCCCCATAAATTTAGTAGGTAACATAATGTTCTAGGTTATATTTAATAATTAAGCCAAGGGTGCTTCTAATTAAGGTTACTGTCCATTAGATAGCACTTTCAGCTTGACAATCATTCAGTCTACACTCATAGTGGCCATTGTCTTTACAAAACTATTTTTACTCTATTTAGTTTCACTCTGCAATAGTCCCCGTGAAAATTACTTAATTTTAAATCAAACTCTGTTTAGAATAGTTACCTTTTCCTATTCACACATGCACTATTGTTATGTCAAACACTTGAGCCATTCAAATCTGATAAAGTTTCGCTCATAATTTGTTATTACGAGGGTGATTCGAAAAGTTCTGGAAATCACCACGAGAGGTCAGTGCTAACGCAATGAGTTGTTCACGTGATATTCATTGGACTGTTGACTGTCAACACATGCCACATCCAGTGCTCTCGGAAGAGAGCTGTGGCGGTGATGTGGCTCTGTTGTTGTTCCCGCGTAGTGATTTGTGAAGATGGAAAAAATCGATATTCGAGCAGTGATCAAGTATCCTTCGGAATTTTTATTGGCAGATCCAGGTTTCAGCTAGAAACTAGCCATTCTCAATGTACTATCATTGTCGATCAATGCATGTAATGCCTGTTGGTCGGGCTTTATCCACAGTTCATTCAATGAACTGTGAATGAAACCTGACCAACAGGCATTACATGCATTGATCGAAACTGATATTGCATTGAGAATGGCTAGTTTCTAGCTGAAATCTAGATCTGCTGATAAAAATTCCAAAGGATGACTGATAACTGAAATCTATTATTTACAAATCAATATAACAGTCGTTGCGTGCAACAGCCTCTGAATGGAGGATAACCTGATAGTGATTAAGTGCTTCGTAAACAAAGGTATGAAAGCAAACGACATTTGTGTCAATTTCCAGTATACGCTGTGGACTCTGCTCCTTCATATTCAACTGTTGCCAAGTGGATAAATGAATTTAAATTTGGACGGGAGAGCTTAGATGATGGTCCACACTGTGGTCAGCCGAGATGTGTCACTACTCTAGAAATCATTGCAAAAGTGCACAGAATTGTCACATAGGATCGCCAATTGAAAGTGCGTGAAATTGCTCACGCTTGCCAGATGTCATCTGAAAGGGTATATCACATTTTAACTGAAGAATTACAAATGAAAAAATTATCTGCAAGATGGGTGCCGTGACTCTTGACGCTGGATCAAAGACGCCTGAGAATGGACATATCGGAACAATCTTTCAGGAGAAACGAACAAGATTTTTTTGTGCCAGTTGGAGAAACAGATGAAACTTGGGTGCACTACTATACTCCAGAGACAAAACAACAGTCAAAGCAGTGGAAACATGCCAATTCTCTGCCACCAAAGAAAGCAAGGACAATACCTTCGGTGGGAAAGGTCATGGTATCAGTGTTCCGGGATGCGAAGGGGATTCTGTATGGAGATTATCTCCCCACTGGGCAACAATTACTAAAGAATACAATGCTAACCTCCTGGACAAGTTGAAACAAAAGATATGTGAAAAAAGGCCAGGTTTATAAAGGAAGAAAGTCTTCTTCCATCAAGACAATGCATGTCCACATGTGCTGTCAGCATGGCACAATTACGCGAACTAAGGTGTAAATTGTTGCCACACCTGCCTTATTCACCTGATATGGCTCCGTTGCACTTCCATCTTTTCCCAAAACTGAAAATTTTTCTTGGTGGACGAAGATTCACTTCCAACGAATAACTGATAGCCAAAGTTGACAACTATTTTGCAGGACTGGAGGAAACTACATTTTTGAGATGGGATCAAGGCACTGGAACATTGTTGGACCAAGTGCATTAATCTATAAGGAGACTACATTGAAAAATAAAAGAAAGTTTCAGTGATTTAAGTACCTTTTTTCTTTTCTTTTCTGTTCTGAGAACATTTCAAACAACCCTTGTATATTGATGCCAAAAGTAAGCCCACCTAGAGGTTGTACATACATTTAGGTAGGAGAGGCAAATGGAATGGAGTGTCATCTGATGTTGAGGGTGGGTCTACAGTTCGTGGTAAAAACTCAGATAGGTATGTGACTGTTATGTTTTTCCTGTTTGAGCACTATTGGAATTTCCCTTTGTAGCAGTGCAAGAACAGCAAATTTTCCCCAGACACAAATATTTAAAATAGTTTGTCGTATGGGTGCATCTAACATTGATACAAATTTGATGTTAAAAGTGTTGCCAGAAGTAGAGGATGAAGATTAGAGTTTCAGTAAGATGCGCACAGAGGTTAAATTTTAAGCATTACATTTCACTTATGAGTAACATGAAACAGTGCAAAGTTGCGGTCATTCAGGTATGAAGTGATGTTAGACTTATCAGTGCAGTTCTTATTTCTAGGGCTGTCATTCTCTCTAATGTGAAATACATTTTGTGAATAAACTGCCCTGATCCTGAATGCAAAGTTGAATGGATCCCTCCTAATACCACAATATAGTCTCAGTGAGAGATTAGGAGTTCTCCAAGGACGTGGCCAAATGGACCAAAAATGAAGTTTAGGCGGAGTGCAGCATTTCCACCTGTAAATATACATACTTTATCCTCTACCATATACTTCAAAGTGGTCAGCAGATTCTTTGCATTGTTCCACTGACAGGTGGAGAATAGGAAGAATGGCTAGTTGTACACAGTTGCAGAAACTGTTATTTATCTGATTCTGTGATATCTACAGGATTTGTACCTGATGTGATGAAGAATATTCATATTTTCTATTCTGGAAGACTACTCTTGAAATTTTCTACCTATGTTCTCATAAAAGTTACTGCTTCTTTCGTAGAATGTGTCAGTGAAGGATTTTTAGTATTTGTGTTACACTCCGTCGCCAGTAAAAGAACCCTGTGAAAATTTGAACTGCCCTTCTTTGTATACATTTAATGCCCCTGTTTTGTGACAGGGTCACGAGATCCCCACCAGTTGACGTGCCCCTGTAGCAAGAATAAACGAACTTTATTTATACACTCAAACAGAATGCAACAAAACCGTCATTAAAACTTGAATCAGCACTTTTAGTATAACATGGCAAAAATAATGACTAATTTACCACATCTTATTATGGATATCCTCCACAATAAAATAACACATATCTTGTGTAATCCGGGTTGCTGCTTCTTAATGCTGCCGTAGGTTCATCTTGATGTTACTGTGTCACCATATGGGAATTATGCAATGGTAGAAATAAGTATCAGTACCTCTTGTTCACTGAGAATTTTATTTTGCAAGCTAGATATTCAGCAGTGAATGTACAAAATCTGACTACATGCTGTTGAAACAAAATTTGGTCCAAGATTGACTTGAGACTGACCTAAGACTGACATATCGCGGCGCACAAATTTCCACTATTTATATGGTTTTAAACAATTATTTTCATTGTTACGTATTGAATTTTGATGTATACAATTAGTTTTTACATACGTCTTCCCAAATTACATAAAAATTTACATGGAATAAAAATGAATAATTTTATATACCCAAAAACAAAGATGATGTGACTTACCAAACGAAAGCGCTGGCACGTCGATACACACAAACAAACACAAACATACACACAAAATTCAAGCTTTCGCAACAAACTGTTGCCTCATCAGGAAAGAGGGAAGGAGAGGGAAAGACGGAAGGATGTGGGTTTTAAGGGAGAGGGTAAGGAGTCATTCCAGTCCCGGGAGCGGAAAGACTTACCTTAGGGGGGAAAGAAGGATGGGTATACACACACACACACACACACACACACACACACACACACACACACAATCTATCCCGGGATTGGAATGACTCCTTACCCTCTCCCTTAAAACCCACATCCTTTCGTCTTTCCCTCTCCTTCCCTCTTTCCTGATGAGGCAACAGTTTGTTGCGAAAGCTGGAATTTTGTGTATATGTTTGTGTTTGTTTGTGTGTCTATCGACGTGCCAGCGCTTTCGTTTGGTAAGTCACATCATCTTTGTTTTTAGGTATATTTTTCCCATGTGGAATGTTTCCCTCTATTAATTGAATAATTTTATACAAAGACAGGAAAGAATCTGTTTCTATTAAGACTCTAAATTACATGTTTCATCACTGCAGCAATGTATTTTGTTAATTTACATATATTATTTTACTGAGTTAAAGGAATATCATGCTATCATTTCCAGGTGATGTTTCATTTTATGGTTGGCAGCGATCTCCAGAGTGAGGTGAAATTCTATGACACGATCATCAAGCTGTAATTTGGAATTTATAAAAGTCATAATATTTTGCTTTGTTAATGGAGTTAACTCCAAATCATTAAATTATACTTATTTTACTAAGTTTTGAAGCTCCTCTTTATGTTCTTCCGTGTTTGCGATTTGAAAACTGGGTTGTTTTGAAAATCGGCTTTATGCAAACACAATTAGTTTATTGTTATATTTACCCAGACATGTTTCAACACCTATGCGTCATCTTCAGCAATTCAGAATTTTATTTCTATAAAGTACAATATCAAATTTTAATACTTTAGCTGCTGTAGGCCTAAGAATTACAATATGCTCAATTTGCTCTGTTTTGTTTAGATACTCACCTTAAAATTACGTTGCTAACTGAACTGTATTATTATACACTGGTTTTAGTGTTAGTTTTCATCATTCTTTTGAGAACATGTCATCTACAATCTTGCCATGAAGAAAATTATTGTGTATTTGTGAAGATCTGTTTCGTGGGTAGAGGTTATTTATGTTTCTGTACTTATATTTCTCATCCTGTTTCATGTTTCTGGTTGGTGTCTCGATCATCTGCTATTTAGTGCATTGTTTTCACTCAGTGTTTCACAAATTTCCACTCACTACTGCACTTCACATGCATTTTCACAAAATGTGGCAAAACGTGATCTGAGCAGACACTTCTGACAACATACTCTATGTGAAAGCAATGCACTTAATAGAATTTGGTTGAGACACCAACTAGACACATGAAACAGGACAAAAATGTAAGTGCAGGAATGCACATAACCTCTATCCACAAAACAGATCTTCACAAATACACAATAATTTTCTTCACGGCTAGTTTGCAGATGACACGCTATCGAAAAAAGACAAAAACGAGCACTAAAACCAATGTATAATAATACAGTTCAGTTAGTGATGTAATTTTAGGGTGTGTCTAAACAAAATGAAGCAAATTGCACATATTGTAATTCTTAGGCCTACAGCAACTAAATTATTATAAATATGATATTGTACTTCACAGAAATAAAAAATTTGACCCACAGAAGATGACGCATAGGCGTTGAAACATGTCTAGGTAAATAAAACAATAAACTAATTGTTTTTGCGTAAGGCTGATTTTCAAAACAACCCAGTTATTAAATATATAAACTGCTACAGCCATGAGAGGTTGTAGTGAGTACATAGTACAGCACGGTTGTTTTGTTTTATGGTCGTGTTGTGTTGCAGCTGGACGGGCCGGACTCTCCGCTGCGCTGCGACAATGCGGGCCTCGCTCGCTTCACGCTGCATGTCCTGTCACTGAAGGGCCACATAAGGTATGAATAGAAGTGGATTTGGAGCAGTTCTCAAATTATTTACTTTTTCAATTTTTTTATGTGTTAAATCAATGCAAAATGTTTAGAACTGCTGAAAGTATTCTCGCTTTCAAAATGCAGTATCTGATCAAAATTATCTGGATACCTTTTAACACATTGCAGTCGGGCCACAGATACTACTGCAATCCCTCAGAAGTCGTAGACTTTTGCGCCTTTTTTACATAGCTCCTGACCAAAAGGTAATGAAGGAAAGCAAAACCTTTTAACTGATGTGTGTGTTATCATCCTATATCTAAACATTTGTTTAAAGTTTTTTGTAAGATATCATATATTTACAGAATTACTATATTTTGAAAATTAGATGATTCAGAGGTAGAAAAAAAGTTTGAAATTGCAAGAAATCAGAATTTATTATAAAATAAATGTACAAAATTATTTCATTGAATTTTTACAACTCTTTTCATTGAGTAAAATTTGTCTTTGTGTGATATTGCTTGAAACAGTCAGGTAGACACAATCCTACATTACATTCTTCACACCACCATCTCGTCTCCCTTCTCACTCGTTTGCCAGTACTCCGTGCGCCCTTCTCAGAGCAAACAATGCAATATCTTGATGCATATTTCTTGCTTGTTGTCGATGGGACGTGAGTGGGGAAATGCCTTGCTGTTAGCCTGTTTGCTGCTGAACCCTGCTTTTCATTTTCGTTGAAAACTTCGCCGGATTTCTCCAGTATTTGTTTTCCCAGGTTCACCATAAAAGTAAACAAGCTGGTTCGTTTGTGAGAGACGGGCCGAAGTTTCTTGTACAGAATGTAAGAATTGACCACGCACATCATAAATACATGAAAAAATACCTTTTTCCACCATTTCATTGTTCGTCGTTGAAAATAATAGTAGGTCACCAGCTGATCTCCATGATCAACACCAGTTTTATTTTTATTATAATCAAGTATGAGATCAGGCTTCAGTTTTTCTACCATTCCAGCCTTGGATTTTGTCTTAGTAACACTACTTGTCATTCTATGTTTGGTAGAAAGGGCAAACACATCCCTAGTATGTTTCCAGTGAAGTGCTAGCACGGAATTTTTTCTCTTGAATACGATTTCACCTCTTCTTAGTTTATTCTGTTTGAATTCCTGTGGTAGGCCTCTTCTGTTTCTCATTACTGTGCCAACAGCAGATGTGCCCTCATCAAACAACTTTTCAAATCATTTTACAGAAGTATAAAAGCGGTCCATGTACAATGTATGACCCTTACGTAGATAACTGTTGCACAAATGTAGCACCACTGAATCTGCACTGTTGTCATTTTCACTTGCACCGGTGTACACTTCACAGTTCAAAACATATCCTGTTGCTGAATCACTTAGAATGAAAAATTTTATACCATACCTGCTCGGTTTGTTCTTGATATATACTCGAAATCGAATTCTCCCTCTGAATGGACATAAACCTTCATCAACTGTGAGATTCTCGCCAGGAGAAAAACTGTTCTTGCTTTTCAGTACAAAGTTATCAAAAAAAGGTTGGATTTTGTGTATAGGATCATGGTTTGGTTGACCCCTTCGTACATAATTGTCGTTATTTACGTGAAGCATAAAGTAAATTGACCTAAATCTGTCTCTTTTCATGATTTTTGCAGGTAAGGAGGAATCTAGCATTAGGTCATTGCTCCAATAGTCCGTAATATTTGGTTTGTGTACAAGGCACATGTGAATAATTATAGCAAAAAACTGATACATCTCATGTAGCTTCACAGCAGACCAATTGGCCCAAAGCGACCTGGAAGTTATTTTATTTTGCATCCGCAATTTGGAAATTGTTGCTGGAGCATAGCGGTTTGTTTCTGTCTTTATATTTTTGATGACATTTGCGTCAATAAAGATGCTCCAACAGTCAAATTCAGTGCTTTCGGTGCTCAAACGTGCCAAGACATTACTTATGCCTTCAAAGAGCGGTAATTGTTGTAGGACATCGTCATTTACCCATTCAACAACATTGTTTTGGGACTGCTGTTGTTGTATTCTGCCTCTGCCTTTTTGAATGGGAGCTTCACACTCTTCTAATACGTCTGATGGCTCATTTTCATTTTCGGACCACTCGTTGTTACCTTCGAAATAAATGACATAAGTCAGTGAAACTGCCGAGATTATAATTGTGATTCGTAAACACAATGACTGACCATTATAATTACCATCTATTTCAGAAGAACTATTTTCAGTTTGAAGTCCATCATCGTCAATTTCAGATCCAGATTCTTCCAGCAGCCTCAGAATTTCCTCTTCAGTCAAACTGTCCCCCATTTTACGACAAACGTTTGCGATAAAGACAACTACATAAGCACACTGCAAGAGTGAATGCACGGGAATTGTTTTGGCGCCTTTTTTGAGTGACATAGCGCTTAGAGGATGCAGGAACACCATCTAGCGGTCGTCCGATGTACTACAAGACCGAAACACTCAACTCCAGATGTCACTGCACGGATATAATGCGCCGCAACCTGAAATAATAATCGAGAAGGCGGCGCTCGGAGAATCTCCGAGCGCCGACTGTTACGGCAATAAATGCGCGCTCGTAGTTTCTACGGGCAACGACCGGAATGTGTTAATAGACATTAGCATGGGGCATACCCTCCCTGCACTTTTATGACGGCTTCATATCTGCCGGGAATACTTTCCGTGAGGTGTCCAAATGTCTGTGGAGGAATGGCAGCCCATTCTTCTTAAAGAGCCAAAACCAGAGAAGATAGTGATGTTGGACATTGAGGTCTGGAATGAAGTCTGCATTCTAATTCATCCCAAAGATGTTCCATTGGGTTTAGGTTGATGCAGGCCAGTCGATTTCAGGGATATTGTTGTCCACAAACCATTGCCTCCCAACATTGTTTCGTGACAGGTGCATTGTCATGCCGCTAAAACCGTCATTGTCTTTGTAATCAGTACACTACACTGTAAAATTGTTTCATATTCTTCCAAATTTAGTGTTTCCTTAAGCACAGTAAAGGGTCCACACCCTAACCGTGGAAAACATCACCAACACCCCCTCCTCCATATGACATATGATGGCATGCGACATTCTCCAGGCATTTGCCAAACAGACGACCCTCCGTAGGATAGTCGCAGGGTAAAGCTTGATTCATCACTCTGATTCACTTGTTTCCAGCCACCCATTGTCCAGTGATGTTTAAGGAGACGGTGTGGTTTTTAGGTCTCTTATTTGATAGCAAACTTGTTTGGTTGCCACATCTCAAGAAGCTCAAAACACGAGCCTGTGAAGTGCTGAATATCATAAAGTGCTTGAACAGGAAGAACTGGGGTGCAAGTACATCCTGCTTCCTTGCTGCAGTTCTATAAGGGTTTGTGCCCACGTCTTGTTTGTTGTTGTACGGGCTATGGCTGGGCATGGCCAACGCATTTAAAGATGTTCAACTCCCTGTGCCACAAGGGCATCAGATTTGATTCAAGAGCGTGTAGGACGAACCCTGTACTGAGCTTACATGCAGAGGAAGGCGAGCTGTCATTAGCTGCTCGGCGGCAGTTCCTTGTGGCGAAACAGGTGCTCAAACTCGAGTCGTTTGCAACTTTACTGGCTTTCCCTGCAGCTATTAATATCAGAAAATCCTTAGGAGGACTCTGTCGCCCTTATCTGTGAGGGACGAAACTGGTCGGTATACGTGCAAAGCAGCTGTTATTGGATGTTGGAGTCTCTCCACCAAACATACGGAGGCAGGGTTGGTGCAAATCTCTGGCACAGCGAAGAGTAAAGATGAGGAAAAATAAAGAGGAAGACTGACGAATAATGCAGTTAAGAAATGGGAGGAAGAGGAGATTATTTTTTCTGGGGGGGGGGGGGGGGAGGGGCGGAGGAGGGGGGAGGGTGTGAGGAGGGGTGGGGAAGGGGGAGGGGTGGAGGAGGGGGTGAGGAGTGGGGTGGGGGGGGGGGAGTGGTGTGAATGAGAAACAGAAGTAGTGAAGAAGATAATTAAATGAGGCATAATAAATAAAAACAAAATGCAAAAGATGGTGATGGTGACGTTGAAAGTTGAGAAGGTATGAATTTACATCCAAGAAGTTGTGAAGATGGGTTGCAGGCAAATTCCGATATCCAGAATTAAGAGAAAACTAGTATTGGGTGGGAGAATCTGGTCTCTTGAGTCATGTTGTAGAGCATGTTCGGCAGCTAGCAAGCACTCATCCTCACTGTAGAGAGGTATTTTTCATTCTAGGCTTGAGTAATCTGCCATTCCCTTTCAACCTTACCCAGTGAATTTCTTTCTCATCCCCAATGAACAAGCTGTTAGCTCTGAAAGCTAGTGAGTTCATCATTTCTACTTTTATGTTTGCCTTATCAGCAGGATGACGCATTATGCCTCCTGGGGATAATTACTGCAAGTTATTCTGTTTCATAATTTATTACTCTTCTCTGTATTTTAGACACAATAATGTAATGTTATAGAAAACATATTCTTTAAGTGCTCTAAAATAAAAAAAAGTGTACAGATTGAAATTTGCTGCAAACTATAGTATAAATAAATATTGCTAACTCTCTTAGAGCCAGTCCAAATTCCCTTAACCCTGCTGTTCAAATCACTTTTACTATACAAATATACTGTTCACGTCAATGTGACCCGACATTAAAATATTGCAAAAATACTTCAACTAGTGCAAAGTTTTTGTGCTGTTGTTGACATTGTTATATACCAGTTTGTTGTTGTTGTTGTTGTTGTTGATGATGATGATGATGATGATGATGATGTTATGCAAAACTATGTTTCAAAACAATTGTCATTTTAATATTTACATATGGTAATTTGGAACAGCAGACAGTTTACTGTAAGGCATCTTTCATGTGAAGTATCACATTGTTATTCTTTTCATACTTTTTTAATTACTTTGTCCCTCCTGCTGGAGGTTCGAGTCCTCCCTCGGTCATGGGTGTGTGTGTGTTGTTCTTAGTATAAGTTAGTTTAAGCAGTGTGCAAGTCTAGGGACTGATGACTTTAGCAATTTGGTCCCTTAGGAATTCTCTCTGTCTCTCTCTGTCTCTCTCTCTCTCTCTCTCTCTCTCTCTCTCTCTCTCTCTCTCACTCACACACACACACACACACACACACACACACACACACACATTTGAACATGTTTTAATTACTTTACTGAATGCATTGTGGACATAAGTCACATAAACATTGACAAAATCATAAATACGGAACAACAGATTTTAATACAGGCAATTATTTTTGAATGCAGAATATTTATTTTCTTTTATTCTTTAACTTTCCAATTGGGAATCAAATAGGTGGCATGTGTTTGGCAAATGTGTTTATTACATTTTGCACAAAGTGTGTTTTATTGTCATTGCTATCTGGACGCAGGTTACAGTGTGCACGTTTAGTAGGTTTTATTGGTGTTACCTGTTCTGACACACTTGCCACAACTGCAGGGTTTTGGATACACCTGACCATTCTCGGAGAACTTGTTCTTGGTGAATGTTTCCTTGATGCAGTGTATTCTACTAGCAATGACTTTCCAAGAATATCCTGCCCATCAATATTTGACACCTTTATTATTTCATTTTGAAGCACTGTATGAAATACCACTGCAGATGAACTTTTTACGTCACTTATTTTGCTGGACGAATAGCTGGTAACCCCTGGGGTTCTCTTGATGATATTCATAGTGGATAGGCAACAATTTTGTGCTGGTGGGTGTAACTGCCATTGTATGTTCGCATTTTTGCACAGGAAAGATTGTAGACTATTTTATGCAAGCTGTAAACTCCTGTCACTGTCATCAGAAAACTTGTTTTCAGCTGTGTTACTCTCATGATCTGGAAACTCAAAATGTGTTCTGACATATTTATTTATTTATTGTCCTCTGAATCATACTGTATATGACATGCACATGGTGATGCACAAACATACATTTGATGTTGGACATTGTGATAATTTGCTGGCATTGCAAAGTTTACACAAACATGAGCTTACATACATATTTTCTGAGAAGTTATGGACACACAAATTACATTCCATATTTACTCGAATCTAAGCCGCACTTTTTTCCGGTTTTTGTAATCCAAAAAACTGCCTGCGGCTTAGAATCGAGTGCGAAGTAAGCGGAAGGTCTGAAAAATGTTGGTAGGTGCCGCCACAACTAACTTCTGCCATTGACTATATGTAGCACTACACAGGCATGGTTTGCAGGCACAAAGATAAATATTGGCGCAAAACCTTCTGCGTCAGTAAATAAATTAAAAAAAAAAGGTGGAAGAAAAGCTTTTTTTCTCCACTCAGAGTTTCGACCACTGCATTTTTATACATTATCCAACGAAGTAAATACAAATTCCATATTGTTCATCTTCGAATGCAGCAGCATTTCAATGTACTATGAAAATCCGACTGGCAAGACTGTTTCGGATATTTGTCAATATGGCCAACTCTACATTCTGAATTTTTTCCTATCTGTGAGAAGAGATGGTTGCTAATAGGAACTTTTATGAATTGTGAATCACATGCAGTGTTCTCTTCACCATAAGAATAATACGAATATAAACATATTGCCATGTATTCTTTCATGTCTGCTGCTATCTCATTTAAATCCTGACTGTCTAATAAACTACGAAATTAGAGTGAGACAACAGCAAACGCGGAAGAATATAAATATCATGTCATGTTTATATTAGTATTATTCTTATGCCTAATAGTGATAGAAATGAAGCACGGCAGTTGACTAGATTTTTAAATCTAAGATGACTCTAATTTTTGTGCAGAATATATAATGTACTAAAGAGGCATCTGCAAAGATTTTCAAATGGAGAAAAATTTTCGCTTAACTCTCATTCAGAACATCTTCTCTCTCTCTCTTTTTTTGAAAAGCGGCGGTAGTGTGCATAAAAGCAAGCCATGCCACAAGCGGCGACCTGTCATTAACACTCATTATCAGAATGCGACAAACAATGCGTGACACAGTACAATAATGCATTTTCAGCTTAGAGTGACATAAACACTTATAACAAAGAGAACGGCACTTATCAGATAAAAAAAAAAAAAAGCAATCAATTCAAACCATACGAAGCACGTGAAAAAGGAAGGGTACCCGTATAAATACGGATGGAGCGCCTGACGCATAGCAATGGCTACCTGCTAAAGCTTAACTGCTAAGCTTACGACTCGAACCAAACTGCTGTAGCTGTATCGTCATTCATTCGACCTAGATTGTTTCTCATATTACAATGGACCAACTTTGTTTCGATTTGGAGATGGGGCCTGAAACTTTTCTCTCCCCTTGAATTTCGAGTCTCAAATTTCAGGTGTGGCTTAGATTCGGGAAAATTTTTTTTCCTTGATTTCGAGTCTCATTTTTCAGGTACGGCTTACATTCGAGTGCGGCTTAGATTCGAGTAAATACGGTACTCAGTTACTCATTTGTATTTTAGTGCTATATTCCTCTAACACATATACACAATAGTACCTGGTTGGATATTCTTTCTGCTCTTAATTTGTTTAGTAGCAAATGATATAGATGCAAGATTTTTGCACATACTTGCATTAATGTTTTACTCTTTACAAAATTCTTTGCTAGAATGTGTTTCATGTTTCTTTCCACCCATGTGGAGCAGAAATTCACTTGCACTGTTGAAACAGTGATCAAGTAGAAATGATTTTAATTTTTTATTAAATACAGTCAGGGAATTACTGTTTCTTATTTATGATGGCAGGCTATTGTATATTTTAATGCCTTTGTTGCAGAGAGAGTTTGTAAAGGCAGAGGTGCGCATTTCTTTAACATGGAGTTCCATTTTCTGTCTAGTACCATAGTCATGGACATTTACATTGTTATTAAATTTTGTAATATTACTTTTTACAAATTTGCATAGTTATAGTATATACAGGCTGCCAAGGAGTGGGATGAGCAACTTTTGGAAGAGAGATCTGCAGCTATCAGTCAGCTTTGCCTTGTTCATTATTCTTATAGCTCTCTTTTAGGTGAGGAGGATGTTTGGGCTATGTGTAGAGTCTCCCCAGAATATAATACCATACTGCATTACACTGTGGAATTGTGCATAGTAGGCTGTGTGAACAGTTTCATTTCCGGGCTTGTGCGGTATGCAAGGCTTCGTAGGGAATAGCACACTTGGTTTAGCTTACTGTTAGTTTTATTAATGTGTGTTTGCCATTTTAGATTATCCTGATTCCATAGGCCTAAAAATCTTGTTTCTGTATTTGGGGATATTTGGGAACCATGTAATTTCATATCGGGTATAATTTTAAGTTTAGGTAAGTGGTTCTCGTTGTGTTAACCATGAAATTGTTTTTCTCAAACCAATCACCAAGTTTGTCTGTATTTCCATTTATGGCCCCTTGGAGCTCATGTTCATTTTTGCTTGTTATGAGGATACTGGTATCATCTGCGAAGAGTTTACTGGTGCTGGCATTGATGTTCGACGGTAGGTCACTTCTGTACACAAGGAAGAACACTGATCTTTTGAGGAATTTACTAATTCTGCCAACTCGACATCAGGCAATGATCTAATTGCCATGTTATCACAGTTCAAACTGATCAGTAACAATAAATGCAGAGGCTTTGTTGATTGTTCATTGTACGTCAGAGCAATAAAAGTCATTGTTACCATATTGTATAACAGAAAACTAATCAAAATTTACTTCAGAGTAATGATTTGTGTTGGGTCACAATGACTTGAATGTTACATGTGAAACTATTAAGGTTTATGTCCAAACTACTTAAAATATTCAAAAAATGTTTATATACATGTATATCTTATGCATTTTCAGCCAAAGATACCACGTTTCATATAAAGTTCTCATGGTATTTAAATGATGAGAAATGAAATGCATAACCATTTTGGACCATATAGACCCAAACAGAACAGCCGGGTTAAAAAGAAAAACTGAGAAATGATGATCACAATGGGAGTATTCGGCACCTGACTCACTATATGAATGGGGAAAATTGTGAGGAATATTTACGTATCGATCAGTATGTAATTTTTTTGTACAGGTCAGACGGCTGCATAGCTGTATCCGCTCTGCTGGTAGACTGTATGCTCGACGATACGAGATTCGGCCGGGAGAAGGCGCTGACGCGCCTGATGCAGCGAAAGAAGGGGACCGCTCCGGAAGCGTCTCCCGTCAAGAGTGGTTCACCGGCGAGAGGGACGCCACCTACGGAAGGTGCCTTCCGCTCCATGCTGGACCTCACCTACCAGCAGAAGGATGGCGACAGCTTCGGTGAGGATTACATGGTGTAATTGTGTGACAAAAGTCTCGTGTATCACTCGAAGGCACAACAGGTAGTACACATGGCTGATTTCTAATCTACATCTAAATACGTACTCCACAAGTCATCATACGGTGCATATCGAAGGGTACACCACTACTAGTAGTTTCCTTTCCTGTTCCACTCACGAACATAGTGAGGTAAAAATGACTCGGTATGCTTCCATAAGAGCTGTAATTTACCATATCTAATCTTCATGGTCCTTATGCAAAATGCACACTGTGTGATCAACAATATCCAGACGCTTGGCTGAAAATGACATAAAAGTTTGTGGCTCCCTCCATCGGTAATGCTGGAATTCAATATGGTGTTCACCCCACATGTAGCCTTGATGAAAGCTTCCACTTCTGTAGACATACGTTCAATCAGGTGCTGGAATATTTCTTGGGAATGGCAGCTCATTCTTTAAGGAGTGCTGCGCTGGGGAGAGGTATTGATCTCGGTCGGTGAGGCCTGGCACAGTCGGTGTTCCAAAACATCCCAAAGGTGTTCTGCAGTATTCAGGTTAGGACTCTGTGCAGGTCAGTCCATTACAGGGATGTTATTGTCATGTAACCAGTCCGGCACAGGCCGTGCATTATGAACAGCTGCTCGATCGTGTTGGAAGATGCAGTCGCCATTCTCGAATTGCTCTTCAACAGTGGGAAGCAAGAAGGTGCTTAAAACATCAGTGTATTCCTATGCTGTGATAATGCCATGCAAAACAACAAGGAGTGCAAGCCCATTCCATGAAAAAAACACGACCACACCACACCGTAACACCACCACCTCCGAATTTTACTGTTGGCAAAACACATGCTGGCAGATGACGTTCACCGAGCATTCGCCATACCCACACCCTGCCATCGGATCGCCACATTGTGTACCGTGATTTGTCACTCCACGCAACATTTTTCCTCTGTTCAGTCGTCCAATGTTTACACTCCTTACACCAAGCGAGGTGTAGTTTGGCATTTACCGGTGTGGTGTGTGGCTTATAAGCAGCCCTTAACCATGAAATCAAAGTTTTCTCACCTCCCACCTGTCACACACAGTACTTGCTGTGGATGCTGATGCAGTTTGGAATTCCTGTGTGATGATCTGCATAGACGTCTGCCTATTACACACTACAACCCTCTTCAACCTGGTTGGCCTGTACGCTTTTGTGCTGTACGTGTCCCTTCACGTTTCCACTTCACTATCACATCGGAAACAGTGGACCTAGGAATGTTTAGGAGTGTGGAAATCTTGTGTACAGACATATGACACAGGTGACATCCAATCACCTGACCACATCCGAGCCCCATTCTGTTCTCTCCTGATGTCTAGTGACTACTGAGGTCCCTGATATGCAGTACCTGGCAGTAGGTGGCCAGCACAATGCACCTAATATTAAAAACGTATGTTTTTGGGAGTGTCCGGATACTTTTAATCACATAGTGTATGTGGTCTCCTTTAGAAACGAGCCACTTTCTTCTAAAATTGTGCCAATAAACAAATTTGCCTCTTCACGTTCCCCTCTACCATCCTTATGTCCTTGTTATTTCTCGTGTTGCTTTGCAATGTTATGTCTCACTATCTAATCAACATGACTGTGTTGAGCAACATATTGTTAGTGCTGTATTCAAACATCGCAGAATTATTTTTTCCTACTCATCGGCATCAACTTACAGTTTTCTGCATTTGGAGCGATATGCCATTCATTACACCAACTAAAAATATTGTCGAAGTCATCTTGTATCATCCTACAGACATCCTACAACAAAACTTTCCCGTACACACCACTGTCATCGGCAAATCTTTGCAGACTGCTGCTGACCCTGCCCGTCAGATTATTTATGAATATAGAAAATCAGAACAGTCGTATAAATACATTTTCCTAGGGCACTCCTGATGATACCCTCACCTCTATTGAACACTCACTATCTACAGGTTCATTTCAGTTCCATAGAGAAGAGTATTCTGGGAAAAAGTATTTATTAGGCTACAATGAGAACATGAAAATTTACAACTGGTAGAAGATGGTATCAGGGCGCAGTGAAGGACGATCTAGGCATTTTCAAATTAGGAGTCTGCAAAATCTCCTGACGGTGTGGCAAAGCAGACATTAGGGAAACTGTAAGCACGGTAGAAGAGAGACGCTGTGAACATTGACGTCACACTGAATTACACCTGACCACCCAGTCAGCTGTGACACACAGTAAAAGCTGGCTATACCAGGGGTTACAACAACAGTAAAGTACATAGGCAATTGTACTGTTCCTGGGATTACATGATCAGAGGCCATTGAAATTAAGATGCAAGATGGTCTAATTGATGATTGTGGCCTACAACTGAGTCATACATGGAACCCTGCACTGAGCATAGAAAAAGAAAAAGCACACTGTGGGGTCCGCACCCGACAGTGATAGCTTGAACACTGGGGACCAGAGTTCGGTGCCAGGTAACACCACCATTCAATGCAGCAGCTGCACAGATAGCAATTTGAGCAGAATGATGGGAGATGGTTATGGCCATCATACAAAGGTATGCTGAAATTTTTTATGTGAAAAGTTTTAAAACTTTTTAAACAAAACAGATGTTACCAACATTGTACGTCTTTATTCTTCATGGTTATATACAGGGTGGTCCATTGATCGTGACTGGGCCAAATATCTTACGAAATAAGCGCCAAACGAAAAAAGCTACAGAGAACGAAACTCGTCTAGCTTGAAGGGGGGAAACCAGGTGGTGCTACAGTTGGCCCGCCAGGTGATGCTGCCATAGGTAAAACGGATATCAACTGCGCTTTTAAAATAGAAACCCCCATTTTTATTACATATTCGTGTAGTATGTAAAGAAATATGAATGTTTTAGTTGGACCACTTTTTTCGCTTTGTGAAAGATGGCACTGTAATAGTCACAAACATATGGCTCACAGTTTTAGACGAACAGTTGGTAACAGATAGGTTTTTTAAACTAAAATACAGAACATAGGTACGTTTGAACATTTTATTTTGGTTGTTCCTATGTGATACGTGTACCTTATCATGTCTGAGAATGCATGCTGTTACAGCATGATTACCTATACCTACCACATTAATGCAATAAATGCTCAAAATGATGGGTGCCAACCTCAATGCATTTGGCAATACGTGTAACGACATTCCTCTCAACACCGACGTTTTTGAGATTCCAGGTTCTCGCACAATTTGCTACTGATGTGCGGATTAGCCGCAACAGCAGCTAAAACACCTACTTGGGCATCATAATATGTTGCAGGTCATGGTTGACATTTCACATGTGGCTGAACACTTCCTGTTTCCATAAATAACGTAACTATCTGGCGAACGCTCCAGACACTTGGATGATGTCGTCCAGGATGCTGAGTAGCATACATAGCACACGCCCATTAGGCATTTTGATCACAGTAGCCATACATCAATACGATATCGACCTTTTCCGCAGTTGGTAAATGGTCCATTTTAACACGGGTAATGTATCATGAAGGAAATACTGTCCACACTGGTGGAGTGTTACGTGATACCACGTTCTTATATGTTTGTGACTATTACAGCACCATCTATCACAAAGCAAAAAAAGTGGTCCAACTACAACATTCATATTTCTTTACGTACTACACAAATATGTAATAAAAAATGGGGGTTCCTATTTTTAAAAAACATAGTTGATATTCGTTAGACCTATGGCAGTGCCATCTAGCGGGCTAAGCATAATGGCATCTGGTTTCCCCCTTCAACCTAGACGAGTTTCGTTCTTTACAGTTTTTTTGTTTGATATTTATTTTGCGAGATATTTGGACCGGTCGCTGTCAATGGACAACCCTGTATTTGCAGTCCCGTCCTACAAGAGGGCTTCAAATTATAGGGCGTAACATGGGGGTGAAGAACATAGCTATGTAGGTGTGTGAAAAACAGCATGCTGTAATTGAGTTTAGAATTTGAAGAGGTCACCCACACATGGAACTCCCTCTCTTTAAGCATTACAGTGCCAGACTACACACGAGCGCTGTGACATCTGCGACAATCTGACTCCTCGGGTTTACTGTCCACCATCATCATCATCATCATCATCATCATCATCATCCTCTGTACAGTCTTGGCTTGGCCTCATCAGATTTTCATCTGTTCCCAAAACTTAAAGAATGCCTTTGAGAACATCACTTTCATAGTGATGAAGCAGTGCAAGCAGAGGTGAGGTTGTGACTCCATAAACGAGTCGGAACACTCTACATTGTGGTACTAACAAACACTCTCTCATCAGGAGAAATGTGCTCATTTCCAGGATGACTATGATGAGAAGAATAAAGATGTAGAATGTTAATCAAGTATATAAATAAAACAAAGTTCTAAATCTTTTACACACAAAATTTGGAGGCATTACTTTTCAGCACACTCTTATATATGGGACATTGACAAGGCCATGGAGCAGTCATTAGGGTGTAGTGGTTAATAAAAAAGAAAAAAGAGAAGAAAAGAAAAGGTTGAAAATGTGGGGAGAAATTGAGTAAAAAGGTGTTTTTTAAAAGTGTTAATGACCGTGAAAAAGGGAAAGAATGAAATACAAATCGGACTTCGTATTACAGGAAAGCTTTCGGACTTCGTGATTCGGAAAAGCTATTGTTGGGGTGGTCCTTGTGGCGTTTTTGAGCAAAAGTTAAACCAATTTCCACTACAAAAACTATTTGAAAAAAGACCGAGAATAACAAATGCAACTAACAGGGGGAAATGGCATAGATAAGAGTTCATCCTTTACCATGATAACATGTCTTCTTTCGTGCGGTGTCCAGGTCTTCAAAAATCTCCTGCTTCATTTCTGTGTGAAAAGTCTGCTCCGAAATCTTGCAATAAGTTTCATTATCCAGGAATTTCTAATGTATACAAAACCATCTTGATATTAAATACAATTTATTTTACGTTGCTTCCCTCCTCCAAATGTCATAACTTCCACGATATGTCTACACATTAATAAGTTCTTTTTTTTTTCGTCTTCATCAGATCATGTCTGCATTAAGCTTCCACTCTCGAGTGACAAAAAAGAAACTGATAGAAAAAAAAAGTTACAATTTTAGTGTTTCCTCTGCCGTCGAGCGCTCATAACACTGCGATGGTATAATTTATGTCTGAGGGAACGAGTGTAGTGCGGCGAAATTCAAAGACCCGCTATAAGGGGCTTCCTGAAGATGAGGAGTCCATGAAATATTGTGGAATAATTAAGATGTGACCCTGCTGGACGAGTTAAAGCAATTAAACCCTACAAAAGCTGATGTAGCTGTAACATCAGAAACAAAGACGAAACTGCAAGGCTCAAAAGAAGTTAATAGTTATATTATTGATATACAGCAGAGTAAGTTGAATTGAATGGGCAAGAGCTGGAGTTGCAGTTATGATCGAAAGTGGCTATGGAAAATGATTGCTATAATATACATTTGTAAATAAGACTGATGCATGTAAGATTAAAGATATTGAGAAAGGTGGTGAATACAATTTGTGTATGTGCTCCAGAGGAGGACATAAAACAAGGAACATGCAACCTACAAATGCATGCAGGTAATGATTAATGGCATACCTAAAGCAGAACATTTAATAATTGCTGGTGATCTCATTCCAAGTATAGATAAATTTACCATTAACCAATAATGGAACAACATGGAGAACATCCTAAAAAACTATAATGGAGATCAGTTAAGAAATTTTTCTGCCTTCAACCATGGAAGAATAAGAAATAGGTTATCCTACCATTAACACACACATAAATTTACATGGACTGCAAGGGGTGCAAGATCTAAGTATGTTATTACAAATGGGGAAAGCCACTCCATTAATAGAAGATGCAAGAGTCTACAGAGGTTATATAAAAAAATTAGGAACCCACTGGATAGCAATAGAAGCACTAGAAAAAAGCAAACAGAAAAAGTAGTTTATAGAATATATTTGCTACAAGATCCAAACATTAGATGAATGTACAGGAGATGTACAGATGAAAGACTAAGATGTTTGAACATTAATGATGAGTGAAAGAAATAGTAAGAATAATAAAAGTAGCTGGTTATGAAGTGTTAGGAAAAAGGTTAAAGTATAAAAGCAAAAGGAGACTCTCAATTTGGAACGAAGATTTAGCAGACATCATACAATGTAAGAAACAAGCCTACCTGCAATATCTGCAGTCAAGAAAACATGAAGGCTACATTGAGTATAAGTGGCACACGGCAGTGGTTAGAAGAGAGGGGAAAAAAAACTGGGGATTTTTTGTGAGTGAAAAGCAGCAGGCTAAGCATGGGCAACAAACTAAAGACTTAAAGATACTGAAACAATGTAATAAATATGAGAGAGATTTGATTCAAACTAACCCCATTTCAGAACATGAATAGCTGGATTATTTGTAAAACAATGTTACGAAAAGGGTAGGTACTACTCACCATCCAGCAGAGATTCTGTGTTGAAGGTAGGCACAACAAGAAGACTGTCAAACAAGTAAGCTTTCGGAATGAGATTTTCACTCTGCAGCGGAGTGTGCGCTGATATGAAACTTCCTAGCAGATTAAAACTGTCTGCCGGACCGAGACTCGAACTTGGGACCTTTGCCTTTCACGGGCAAGTGCTCTACCATCTGAGCTACCCAAGCACGACTCACGCCCCATCCTCACAGCTTCACTTCTGCCAGTATCTCGTCTCCTACTTTCCAAACTTCCAGAAGATTTCCTGTAAAACCTTGCAGAACTAGCACTCCTGGAAGAAAGGATATTGGGGAGACGTGGCTTAGCCACAGCCTGGGGGATGTTTTCAGAATGAAATTTTCACTCTGCAGTGGAGTGTGCACTGATACGAAACTTCCTGGTGGATTAAAACTGTGTGCCCGACCGAGCCTCGAACTTGGGACCTTTGCCTTTCACGGGCAAGTGCTCTATCATCCGAGCTACCCAAGCACGACTCATGCCCCGTCCTCACAGCTTTACTTCTACCAGTACCTTACCTCCTACTTTCCGAACTTTCAGGAGAGCTTCTGTGAAGGATGGGGCAAGAGTTGTGCTTGGGTAGTTCAGATGGTAGAGCACTTGCCCGCGAAAGGCAAAGGTCCCGAGTTCGAGTCTCGGTCCGGCACACAGTTTTAATCTGCCAGGAAGTTTCAAGTAAGCTTTCGGTGAAAAAGTTCTTCATTGGAAAATATATATATATATATATATATATATATATATATATATATATATATATATATATATATATATATATATAAAAAATAGAGGGAAACATTCCACGTGGGAAAAATATATCTATAAAGAAAGATGATGAAACTTACCAAACAAAAGCGCTGGCAGGTCGATAGACACACAAACATACACACAAAATTCTAGCTTTCGCAACCAATGGTTGCCTCGTCAGGAAAGAGGGAAGGAGAAGGAAAGACAAAAGGATATGGGTTTTAAGGGAGACCCATATCCTTTTGTCTTTCCTTCTCCTTCCCTCTTTCCTGACGAGGCAACCATTGGTTGCGAAAGCTAGAATTTTGTGTGTATGTTTGTGTTTGTTTGTGTGTCTATCGACCTGCCAGCGCTTTTGTTTGGTAAGTTTCATCATCTTTCTTTTTAGAGATATATATATATATATATATATATATATATATATATATATATATATATATATAACACACACACACACACACGATGGAGGACATACTGACTGTATGTAATTTCTGGTGTGCAAATCCACATTACCCGTTTATTCACTGAAAGAAAATGTTCCTACTTGCTATTTACTCAGTAGGGTCAGGAACTATGATTATAAATACAAGTTTTGAGTTGTAACTAATTAATATATTCAGTAAAAATTCACATGCACAAACATAATACAAGGTTTAAATGAAAAGTAATGCGTCCACCTTCATTAATTGGGTTTGGATGGAAATATTTTAATAAATCAAACGCAGAAATAACCCTTAGAATGTGATCTTTAATTACCAATATTCACTTTTCCACATAATCACAAGCAAATTGGGATTAATTTCTACCAACGATGAACAACTTTTCTGAAACCGTCACAGAAAAAGTCGACACTCTGTATCCGTAAGCAGAGTCTAACAGTTCTCTCAACGTCTTCAGCAGAAGCGTAATGATGTCTCCGCAGATCGTCTTTCATTATCAGGAACAGATATAAGTCAGACGGTTCTAAATCTGGACTGTATGGAGGATGCCGTACGGTGGCGAGATTGTATCTGAAGTTATGCTGTGGTGGCACGTGAAGTATTTGTCATGCAGGTCAGATGTTCCTGCCTCAACATCTTTAAATTTACTTGCCCAACAACGCACAGTACTCACATCAACACAATCACCATAAATTGTATTCATTCTCTGATGAATCTGCTTTGGGGTGACACCTTCTGCTGTCAAGAATTCAATGACTGCACATTTCTTAAATCACATTGACCAAACGTCTGTGCAGGGTTCCATACTTTACACTCTAACGACACAACTGTTCAATGCTAAGGCTTTCCGCCAACTGGAACTGTAGAGAAGAGGCTACGAAACAAGCCAGTACCTGCCGCATTCCAACGCTGCCAACTGTTAAAGAGTTGCGAAGGTGGATGCATTGCTTTTTAGTCAACCCTCATAATATTCATGATGATGATGATGATGATGATGATGATGATGATGATAATAACAATGTCCCTATTGGAAACAGAATTATTAGCAGTTCAGAGGCTACCTCTACAGTAAGTTCCAAGTAAAATAATCTACAACCCCGACTTCTAATCTTCAAAGTTAATTGCTCACCTTAAAAGTGGAAAATAATTTCGCCACTTGCCATGCGATTTTGTCAGCAAACTGTTACTTCTGTGAAAACCAAGTGATTAAGGACTGTGTACAGTCCTCACGAGTTCACTTTCTACTTCTACAGAAAATGCATTTGGTAGTTGCCTGGCTGTGACATCATCCAAGGCATGGCACACACAGATGTTTGTCTGATGCAGGCAGATTGATATCTCGGTGCAAAGTGTCTCCTCTTCCTGCCTCAGTGGCTGTATTTATATGTAGACACTACGGGCCATCAAACGTAACATCTGCTATCGACTGCTGTAGGCACAGGTAGCAGCATGTAAATGGCCCCTTTCTCAGATACATATTAATTAATATCTCCGTTGTTTAACAGTTTCCAATCTTCTTAATTTTTATATGAATGGAGTTAAGTTGGTTTTAGTTACAGAAGAAGTTTTAGCTCAACTGCATTTAAACTTTGCCATCTAGTATTTTTAGAATGGAATGGACAATAGAACATACCTCTCAGTTGCCTCTTTAAGGGTCTTTGTAATGATTGTTATTTACAGTAAAGTCTTGAAACTTGGTACAAATGTCTCATTTCATCAATGTAAGCAAGTGCTGTAAATAGAATTCTTTGTAATGAATACAAATTGTTGTTGTTGTCTTCAGTCCTGAGACTGGTTTGATGCGGCTCTCCATGCTACTCTATCCTGTGCAAGCTTCTTCGTCTCCCAGTACCTACTGCAGCCTACATCCTTCTGAATCTGCTTAGTGTATTCATCTCTTGGTCTGCCTCTACAATTCGTACCCTCCACACTGCCCTCCAATGCTAAATATGTGATCCCCTGATGCCTCAGAACATGTCCTACCAACCGATCCCTATTTCTAGTCAAGGTGTGCCACAAATGTCGCATCTCCCTAATTCTATTCAATATCTTCTCATTAGTTATGTGATCTACCCATCTAATCTTCAGCATTCTTCTGTAGCACCACATTTTGAAAGCTTCTATTCTCTTCTTGTCCAAACTATTTATCGTCCACCTTTAACATCCATACATGCCCGCACTCCATGCAAATACTTTCAGAAACGACTTCCTGACGCTTAAATCTGTACTCAGTGTTAACAAATTTCTCTTCTTCAGAAACGCTTTCCTTGCCATTGCTAGTCTACATTTTATATCCTCTCTACTTCGACCATCATCAGTTAGTTTGCTCCCCAAATAGCAAAACTCATTTACTATCATAAGCATCTCGTTTCCTAATCTAATTCCCTCAGTATCACCCGACTTAATTTGACTACATTCCATTATCCTTGTTTTGCTTTTGTTGATGTTCATCTTATATCCTCCTTTCAAGACACTGTCCATTCCGTTCAACTGCTCTTCCAAGTCCTTTGCTGCCACTGACAGAATTACAGTGTCATCGGCAAACCTCAAAGTTTTTATTTCTTCTACATGGATTTTAATAACTACTCCGAATTTTTCTTTCGTTTCCTTTACTGCTTGCTCAATATACAGATTGAATAATGTCGGGGAGAGGCTACAACCCTGTCTCACTCCCTTCCCAACCACTGCTTCTCTTTCATGTCCCTCGACTCTTGTAACTGCCATCTCGTTGCTGCACAAATTGCAAATAGCCTTTCGCTCCCTGTATTTTATCCCTGCCACTCTTTAGAATTTGAAAGAGAGAAAGCTTTTGACAATGTTGACTGGAATACTAAGTCTACAAATGCTAAAAAAAAGTAGGTTTGCCTTTCTTTAATCTTTCTTCTAAGATAAGTCATAGGGTCAGTATTGCCTCACGTGTTTCAACATTTCTACAGAATCCAAACTGATATTCCCCAAGGTCGGCTTCTACCAGTTTTTCCATTCGTCTGTAAAGAATTCATGTTAGTATTTTGCAGCTGTGACTTATTAAACTGATAGTTCGGTAATTTTCACATCTGTCGACACCTGCTTTCTTTGGGGTTGGAATTATATTCTTCTTGAAGTCTGAGGGAATTTTCCCTGTCTCATACATCTTGCTCACCAGATGGTACAGTTTTGTCAGGACTGGCTCACCCAAGGCTGTCAGTAGTTCTAATGGAATGTTGTCTACTCCGGGGGCTTTGTTTCGACTCGGGTCTTAATCTATTATGAATAGAGACAATTTCATTCCAAATTTAGTGTTTAGTAAATAACTTGGAAATTATTAGTACCTTTCAAGCTTCACAGAAGCTCTTCTGGAAGAGTTTGGAAGGTAGGAGATGAGGTACTGGCAGAAGTAAAGCTGTGAGGATGGGGTGTGAGTCGTGCTTGGGTAGCTCAGTTGGTAGAGCACTTGCCCACGAAAGGCAAAGGTCCCGAGCTCAAGTCTCAGTCCGGCACACAATTTTAATCTGCCAGGAAGTTTCATATCGGTGCACACTCCATAGCAGTATGAAATTCTCATTCTGTCATATTGGAAATGTTTAAAACAGTTGTAAGTTGACTGTGACCTAAGGTGTCATCCCTAAATGCTTGCTTTGTAATAAAACGAGGCGAGAATATTTTTGTGGTGAAGTTTGGGTTGAGTATTGTAGTTTAACACAAGATAAAGAATGTTCAGTATACCACATTTTACAACACAGTACTAGCATGAAAATAAATATTCTCCACCAATTTTATACGTATCTTGTGCACTCCAGGGTGCTGCTGCTTGATGCTGCTGTAGGTTCATTTTGATGTTGCTGCATCATCTCATAGAAATCGTGTAATGGTTTAAATAAGTTTTAGTGACTGTAGTTAGTTTATGAAGGATTTTATTTCGCATGCTAGATGTTTGGTGGGAAACGTGCATCATAGGACTCTCCAAGTCTGATTACATACTGCTGATACAAAACTCGATCCAAAGAGTTGTGGTATTACAACTGCAACATGTCATGTTTGTCACAGCAGTTTTTCCAAATACGAAAGAAAGGTTTATGCACACACTTTGTTCCCAATCATCCACCATTGTCAATTTTGCAAGACAAACCACTAATGATAAAGGGGAAATACACGTGAAAACTAAATGTGGCCAGCTGACACAGTCGCTGGGTTACTAACTCTCAAAACTATATCATTGACATTGGTTTGCAGTGGGGTTTTGGAGCATATACTGTATTCAAACATTATGAATCACCTCGAAGGGAACAATCTGTTGATACGTAATAAGCATGGTTTCAGAAAGCATCGCTCTTGTGCAACACAGCTAGCTCTTTATTCGCACAAAGTAATGGCCGCTATCGACAGGGGATCTCAAGTTGATCCCGTATTTCTAGATTTCCGGAAAGCTTTTGACACCGTTCCTCACAAGCGACTTCTAATCAAGCTGCGGGCCTATTGGGTATCGTCTCAGTTGTGCGACTGGATTCGTGATTTCCTGTCGGGAAGGTTGCAGTTCGTAGTAATAGACGGCGAATCATCGAGTAAAACTGAAGTGATATCAGCTGTTCCCCAGGGAAGCGTCCTGGGACCTCTGCTGTTCCTGATCTATATAAATTACCTGGGTGACAATCTGAGCAGTTCTCTTAGGTTGTTCACAGATGATGCTGTAATTTACCGTCTAGTAAGGTCATCCGAAGACCAGTATCAGTTGCAAAGCGATTTAGAAAAGATTGCTGTACGGTGTGGTAGGTGGCAGTTGACGCTAAATAACGAAAAGTGTGAGGTGATCCACACGAGTTCCAAAAGAAATCCGTTGGAATTCGATTACTTGATAAATAGTACAATTCTCAAGGCTGTCAATTCAACTAAGTACCTGGGTGTTAAAATTACGAACAACTTCAGTTGGAAAGACCACATAGATAATATTGTGGGGAAGGCGAGCCAAAGGTTGCGTTTCATTGGCAGGACACTTAGAAGATGCAACAAGTCCACTAAAGAGACAGCTTACACTACACTCGTTCGTGCTCTGTTAGAATATTGCTGTGCGGTGTGGGATCCTTACCAGGTGCGATTGACGGAGGACATCGAAAGGGTGCAAAAAAGGGCAGGTCGTTTTGTATTATCACGTAATAGGGGAGAGAGTGTGGCAGATACGATACGCGAGTTGGGATGGAAGTCATTAAAGCAAAGACGTTTTTCGTCGCGGCGAGATCTCTTTACGAAATTTGAGTCACCAACTTTCTCTTCCGAATACGAAAATATTTTGTTGAGCCCAACCTACATAGGTAGGAATGATCATCAAAATAAAATAAGAGAAATCAGAGCTCAAACAGGAAGGTTTAGGTGTTCGTTTTTGCCGCACGCTATTCGGGAGTGGAATGGTGGAGAGATAGTACGATTGTGGTTCGACGAACCCTCTTCTGAGCACTTAAATGTGAATTGCAGAGTAATCGTGTAGATGTAGATGTATAAGGTATCACCTGGTGGCATTTTATTGTACTAGCTACACTTCACCAGCTACATATATATATTACGGGATCTTTTGGGTAGCACATCGTATACAATTTCTTCAGCATATAAATGTCTGTGGGGAGAATCAGAAACAGAAACAGTGGCTGATGCAGTGGTCACCCTAGTGTAACTAGTTGACAGAGACGTTAATGTCAGACAGGACACAGGGAGCACACTGACAATGTCAGAAAGAATTCTCCGTCTCATTCTGTGCGGAACGCGCTATGCTCCTGCCTTGTGTACATTGGCGTGTCAGTTGTAAGTATGAAGTTTCAAATTGATTGCCGGGTTTTACAGACTGCTGTGTGTCACCTCCGTCTCTCTGTTTTGCAGTGGACGTGCGGGTGTTCGGGTTTGACCTGGTGGTGTGTTTGGACTACCTAATGAAGGTGGGAGACTTCTTCACCAGTGGCACGGCCCAGGCGCAGGCTGAAGTGGCTGGCAGTTCAGCCACTCCGTCGACTGCCGGCGGGCCCCTGCCAGCCCCGGCCGCTGTGACGTCACGGGCGTCGCGTTCCTCCGTCACCAAGCAGAGCCGCACGTCGACTTCGCTGCAGGGGGTCCCCACTCCCACTCCCACTCAGCAGGTGCTGGCGGGGGAGTCACCTCCAAAGCCCGGCATGATGACTGTCAACATCCACGTTGAGATGCCGGACATCATCTTGGTTGAGAGCATGGACACCGTCGACACCAATGCCATCATTATGAATGTGAGTTGCCTGTTGGAGTCTATCCTGACTTTGCACGACGGTGGCTGTGGAAGGAAAACGATTTTCTACCGACATGCAGTGCTTGATATCGTTATGTTGACTCGTATTTTTATTTTGTGAAAGAGTCCTGAGATTTTACATTGAATCTTCCATTCTGATTTGTAGTATGCTCTGTTTTGAACTTTCTGATATATTAAAACTGTGCCATACTGCTCTTTGAACAGAGACCTGAATTTTGATGGTGAGTGCTGCTGCACAGTGACTAAGAAGTTCACAATTTATTGTTAGGGACAGGAAAATCTTTTTATTTTAAGGCCAAATTTGGCGCTATGTTTTGCCAAATTTGGTGTCACTGTGTGCCATGTTTGATTTTTTTTTTTGCTATATTTGTTATCTTTTTGCCAGATCTGAGCTTACATATTTGCCAAATTCAACATTAATTTTCTGCCAGATTTAGTTTCCCCTCCCCCTTCCCCATCCTTCAAAGCTGGTGTTCCATTTTTCCAAATTCAATTTTTCTGTTGGTCAATTTGGTGTTTTTTGTCAAATCCAGTGTTTTATGCCAATTTGTATTGTTTTTCCTAAATTTACAGTAACCCCCCTCCCACCAAATTCCACATTATTTTTGCTGATTTCAGTACTATTTTCATCATCACAGTAAACATCATTATGTGGGAAATGAACTGCCAGTTCAAGATTAAAAGACAAACCTTAGTCTTCAGAAGAGATTTGAAGTCAAAATGCAGTTTTTACAATCCGTAATTATCGGTTAAGAATATTACTAAACTGCCGTCCTGTCGATTATAGCATTTTTATATGCCAAAATTAGAAACGTTGCAGTATCTCAGAAAAATCACCCATTTTCCATTGTGTTACCAAAATCCAATTATTTCGCATTCGTTTTTGCAAAATGTTCTGTCCCTATGTATTGTAAAGCTTTTAAGATTCATTCTGGAAACAATGCCCTAGGCCGTGGCCAACCTATTTTTCCACTATAAACCGTCTTTCACAAGATACGCAAGAGAATGTTTGTGAGCTTTGGCAGGTGGGACACGAGGTACTGGTGGAAACTGTGAGCATAGGTTGTGAGGCATGCTTGGATGTGAATGTTCAGGTTTCATCCCAGTTTGGCTCTCAGTTGTAATCTGCCAGCAAATTTTGAATGTTAATTACAGTTTGCGGGACAGCAAGCTCTTTTTAGTTATATACCCCTGCCTGTAAAAACAGAACCCTTATATGATCACTTCGTTGGTTGTCTCTCTGTCTATCCCTCTGAATGTTCAAAAGCTTTTTTTCTCAACAGTGGGTAGATGTTGTTGTTGTTGTTGTTGTTGTTGTTGTTATGGCCTTCAGTCGAGAGACTGGTTTGATGCAGCTCTCCATGCTACTTTATCCTGTGCAAGCTTCATCATCTCCCAGTACCTACTTCAACCTACATCCTTCTGAATCTGCTTTGTGTATTCATCTCTTGGTCTCCCTCTACGAGTTTTACCCTCCACGCTGCCCTCCAATACTAAATTGGTGATCCCTTGATGCCTCAGAACATGTCCTACCAACCAATCCCCTTTGTGCCACAAATTTCTCTTCTCCCCAATCCTATTCAATAGTTCTTCATTAGTTATGTGATCTACCCATCTAATCTTCAGCATTCTTCTGTAGCACCACATTTCGAAAGCTTCTATTCTCTTCTTGTCTAAAGTACCGTATTTACTCGAATCTAAGCCGCACTTTTTTTCCGGTTTTTGTAATCCAAAAAACCGCCTGCGGCTTAGAATAGAGTGCAAAATAAGCGGAAGTTCTGTAAAATCTTGGTAGGTGCCGCCACAACTAACTTCTGCCGTCGAATATATGTAGCGCTACACAGGCATGCTTTGCAGGCACAAAGATAAATACTGGCGCCAAAACCTCTGTGCCAGTAAATCAATTTAAAAAATAGGTGGAAGACGAGATTTTTTCTCTGCCCCGAATTTCGACCACTGCATTTTCATACTTTATCCAACGAAGTAAATACAAATTCCGTATTGTTCATCTTCGAATGTAGCGGCTTTTCAATGTACTACGGAAATCCGTCTAGCAAGACTGTTTGCGATGTTTGTCAGTATGGCCAATTCTACGTTCTGAATTTTTTCCTGCCTGTGAGAAGAGATGGTTGCTAATACGAACTTTTATAAATTTTGAATCACATGCAGTATTATCTTCACCATAAGAATAATACGAATATAAACATTTTCCCATGTATTCTTTAGTGTTTGCTGCTGTCTCATTTAAATCCTGTCTACCTAATAAACTACGAAACTAGAGGGAGACAACAGCAAACGCGGAAGTATACACATATCATGTCATGTTTATATTCGTATTATTCTTATGCCTAATAGTGATACAGTCAGAAATGAAGCACGTCAAGTGACTAGATTTTTAAATCTAAGATGACTCTAATTTCTGTGCAGAAAGTAATGTACTAAAGAGGCGTCTGCACAGATTTCAAACGGAGAAAAATTTTCGCTAAACTCTCGTTCAGAACATCTTCTATTATACACAGTTTATTATTTGGTTCTTGTTGATCATTATCAAAGAAAGCAGCAGTGTAAATAATAACAAATAGCAGTCTCTTGCCATTGTTTCGCTACTGAGACAATTCCTCTCTTTTTTATTGTAAGCGGCGGTAGTGTGCACAAAAGCAAACCATGCTGTGAGCGGCGACAGGTCGTAAACATTCATTATCAGAATGCGACAAACAATGCATGACGCAGTACAGTAATGCATTTTCAGCTTAGAGTGACGTAAACACCTATAACAAAGAGAACGGCACTTATTAGATCAAAGAAAAATAAGTACTCAATTCAAAACAGACGAAGCACGTGAAAAACGAAGGGTACCCGTATAAATACGTACGGAGCGCCTGACGCATAGCAATGGCTACCTGGTAAAGCTTTACTGCTAAGCTTACGGCTCGAACCAAACTATTGTAGCTGTATCGTCATTCATTCGACCTAAATTGTGTCTCATATTACAATGGGCCAACTTTGTTTCGATTTCGAGGTGCGGCCTAAAACTTTTCTCTCCCCTTGAATTTCGAGTCTCAAATTTCAAGTGCGGCTTTGATTCGGGAAATTTTTTTTTCCTTCTTTTCGAGTCTCATTTTTCAGGTGCGGCTAAGATTAGAGTGCGGCTTAGATTTGAGTAAATACGGTATTTATCGTCCATGTTTCACTTCCATACATGGCTATACTCCATACAAATACTTTCAGAAACGACTTACTGACACTTAAATCTATACTCGATGTTAACAAATTTCTCTTCTTCAGAAACGCTTCCTTTCCATTGCCAGTCTACATTTTATATCCTCTCTACTTTGACCATCATCAGTTATTTTGCTCCTCAAATAGCAAAACTCCTTTACTACTTTAAGCGTATCATTTCCTAATCTAATTCCCTCAGCATCACCCGACTTAATTCGACTACGTTCCATTATCCTCATTTTGCTTTTGTTGATGTTCATGATATGTCCTCCTTTCAAGACACTGTCCATTCCGTTCAACTGCTCTTGCAAGACCTTTGCTGCCACTGACAGAATTACAGTGTCATCGGCAAACCTCAAAGTTTTTATTTCTTCTACATGGATTTTAATACCTACTCTGAATTTTTCTTTTGTTTCCTTTACTGCTTGCTCAATATACAGATCAAATAACATCGGGGAGAGGCTGCAACCCTGTCTCTTTCCCTTCCCAACCACTGCTTCCCTTTCATGTCCCTCGACTCTTATAACATGCTATCTGGTTTCTGTACAAATTGTATAGCCTTTCGCTCCCTTAATTTACCCCTGACACCTTCAGAAATGATAAACATCTGAAAATTAAAATTTTAAGTGGTGATATGTTTATTATGGTGCTCTGAGTGTCAGATAAATACACTCCTGGAAATGGAAAAAAAACACATTGACACCGGTGTGTCAGACCCACCATACTCGCTCCGGACACTGCGAGAGGGCTGTACAAGCAATGATCACACGCACGGCACAGCGGACACACCAGGAACCGCGGTGTTGGCCGTCGAATGGCGCTAGCTGCGCAGCATTTGTGCACCGCCGCCGTCAGTGTCAGCCAGTTTGCCGTGGCATACGGAGCTCCATCGCAGTCTTTAACACTGGTAGCATGCCGCGACAGCGTGGACGTGAACCGTATGTGCAGTTGACGGACTTTGAGCGAGGACGTATAGTGGGCATGCGGGAGGCCGGGTGGACGTACCGCTGAATTGCTCAACACGTGGGGCGTGAGGTCTCCACAGTACATCGATGTTGTCGCCAGTGGTCGGCGGAAGGTGCACGTGCCCGTCGACCTGGGACCGGACCGCAGCGACGCACGGATGCACGCCAAGACCGTAGGATCCTACGCAGTGCCGTAGGGGACCGCACCGCCACTTCCCAGCAAATTAGGGACACTGTTGCTCCTGGGGTATCGGCGAGGACCATTCGCAACCGTCTCCATGAAGCTGGGCTACGGTCCCGCACACCGTTAGGCCGTCTTCCGCTCACGCCCCAACATCGTGCAGCCCGCCTCCAGTGGTGTCGCGACAGGCGTGAATGGAGGGACGAATGGAGACGTGTCGTCTTCAGCGATGAGAGTCGCTTCAGCCTTGGTGCCAATGATGGTCGTATGCGTGTTTGGCGCCGTGCAGGTGAGCGCCACAATCAGGACTGCATACGACCGAGGCACACAGGGCCAACACCCGGCATCATGGTGTGGGGAGCGATCTCCTACACTGGTCATACACCACTGGTGATCGTCGAGGGGACACTGAATAGTGCACGGTACATCCAAACCGTCATCGAACCCATCGTTCTACCATTCCTAGACCGGCAAGGGAACTTGCTGTTCCAACAGGACAATGCACGTCCGCATGTATCCCGTGCCACCCAACGTGCTTTAGAAGGTGTAAGTCAACTACCCTGGCCAGCAAGATCTCCGGATCTGTTCCCCATTGAGCATGTTTGGGACTGGATGAAGCGTCGTCTCACGCGGTCTGCACCTCCAGCACGAACGCTGGTCCAACTGAGGCGCCAGGTGGAAATGGCATGGCAAGCCGTTCCACAGGACTACATCCAGCATCTCTACGATCGTCTCCATGGGAGAATAGCAGCCTGCATTGCTGCGAAAGGTGGATATACACTGTACTAGTGCCGACATTGTGCATGCTCTGTTGCCTGTGTCTATGTGCCTGTGGTTCTGTCAGTGTGATCATGTGATGTATCTGACCCCAGGAATGTGTCAATAAAGTTTCCCCTTCCTGGGACAATGAATTCACGGTGTTCTTATTTCAATTTCCAGGAGTGTTAATTCCAAAAAATGTAAGTAAATACATTATTAAAAAACTTTACACATACATCTAACTTAAATTAATACTTAAATAAATGAATCTTTCTGTACAAGGTTAAATTTTGATACATAGCCTCACTGGTATACCCAGAAAATATTCATCACATTTCAGGTTAATGTGCACACTTTTATGCACTTGATGGTGGTACAAGGGGGGGGATCAAATATAAATGGTGTTTTTGTTCCTGAACATAAACAGTTGGGAGGACTGGCCCCGCACTTATGCTATGCTTAGGTGGTACCATTTGAAGTGAGGAGTGTGTGCTGTTAGATATTTCCCACCATTTTGTCAGTAATGCTCACAATGTCTGAGCAACATGTGCACCACTCCATTGTGCAACACATAATGATCAAATTTCTTGCTCATGAAGGAGTTACAGCAGTGGAAATTTGCCAAAGATTGACTGCACAGTTTGGTGATGAAACGTTATCAAGGACGCGTATGTTTGCCCGGCATAAAAAGTTCAAGGAAGGACAAGAACATGTGGAAAATCAGCAACACGGTCGCCATCCTCAGACCAGCATTACAGACAAAAACAGTAGTGCGGTTAACGACATTACTGACGATGATCGACGGATGATAGTATCAGAAATTGCACAAAACCTGTGAATCAGTTATGGGAGCCATCAAGCAATCGTAGCCAACAACCTACTGTTCCATAAACTGTGTTTCAGATGGGGTCCCTAAACTGTTGACCGAAAATCTGAAGCTGAGACATTTGGAGGTCTATGAGAGGCTTACAGCAAGGTTTGCGGAAGAAGGCGATGCATTTTTGAGTCAGATGGGTTCATCACTGCACTCCAGAATCCAAACAATCCAATAAGCAGTGGCGGAGGAAAGGGGAGGCAACACCAGTGAAAGCCAAGACTTGACTGTCAGCTGGCCAGGTTCTTTCAAGCGGGCCTTTTTTTTTTTTTTTTTTTTTTTTTTTTTTTTTTTTTTTTTTTTTTTTTTTTTTTTTTTTCCCCCCCCCCCAGTGAGACATTTTGCTGCTTGATTTTTTTTTTTTTTTTTTTTTTTTTTTTTTGTATGAGCAATGCACCATTTGTGCTGCTTACTACTGTGAACTGTTGGAAAAGGCGAGAGTTGCATAACGCTGCAAAAGACGATACCAATCGATTTAACAGGTCATCCTCCTCCATGACAATGGGTGACCCCATACTGCAGCTCTGTCTCCAAGCTACAAGAAATGCATTGGACTTATTGCCCTGTGGTTTCCATTTATTTGGACCACTTAAAAAAGCTCTAGGAGGGTGACGATTTGCAGATGATGAGAGTGTGGAAGACTTTGTGTGCAACTGGCTGGTGACACGACCCAGTTCTTTTATGAGGAGGGCATAAAAAGCTGCCCATATATACCGGGACAAATGCATTTCCAAAGCAAGATACTATGTGGAAAAATAAATTATAGTTGCCTTGAGTTTTTCAACAAATGAATTTAAGTAAAAAATAAAATCCCTTTTGTATTTGATCTGCCTTTGTACTAAGCTACCGAAATGTATTGTGCTACTAAATGTTAGTAAAAATTGACTGAAGCAGTAAACATTATTTTATAGAATTTATAATGCAGTTTCTGACCTCAATGAATTCCATATGAGGCAAATAAATTTAAGGTCATTTTTATCTTGATTTTCTCTCGCTCTCTTTTAAAAAATGTAGAGGAACTAAGACTCACAACCTGTCCTCATAACTTTACTTCTGCCAGTACCTCGTCTCATACATTTCAAACTACAGAGAAGATGTCCTGCAGCATTTGCAAGACTAGCACCCCTGGAGGAATGGATATTGTAGAAACATGGCTTAGCCACAGCATGGGGGATGTTTCCGAAATGTAATTTTCGCCCTGCAGCGGAGTGTGCTTTGCAAGGATGGGTCGTAAGTTGTGCTTGGATAGCTTAATCAGTATAGCTCTTGCTTCTGAAAGGCAAAGATTCTGTATTAGAGTTTCAGTCTGGCACACAGTTTTAATCTGCCAGGAAGTGTCATATCAGCGTACACTCCACTGCAGAGTGAAAATTTCATTCGGTAAATAGTTTAGGAATTTCCCGTTTTGTATTACTTTGACTACAATTCAATCAATTTATATCATAAAACGATCATTTCCCAGTGCCTTCCTTTTTTGATTTCTCAATTGGCACATTATGATTTCATTACTTTAGAGAAATTTGTTATGGATCTATTGAAGATATAGGCTGTGAAGAGAAAAACCTCTGTATCTTAATGTGGATGGCACTGGCCTACAGAGTCGCTGCCTAGAGTGACAGTTTGTGACAGTACAACAGTGAAGCATAACACATTTTAATACAAACTGCTCTGTATTTACTTGCGACTTTGGTGTAATTTTATCAGACATTCCCTGTAATTGTCCAATAACGCTCTTTGAATACATTGGTTTCGTTACAAGTGATGGATGTGATGCTTGATACTAATTGGGCGAAACAAAGTAATATTCTGTTTATCCAATCCTTGCTTTAACATCTTCACAATTAGTTTTTTCAAATGCATCCAGAATGCATAGCACCATCTTTTCATAATAATTTCCTTACTAACTGCCTACATTCTAAATTCATCTCTTGTATTATGATACCATATGTGTAAATAAGCTTTTGATTTCTTGTAAAATTTTTTCCTGTCGTTAGTTACAGTGCTATCTGCTGTCTTCACTAATGAAGTGTGATATCTGCATGATGTAAGTTTCTCTCTTGTTTTCCACGTAGTCTTGGCTGTCAGTGGTTTCTCTTGCCAAATTCTCATTGTATCTTCTCGCATCCTCTCTCAAGCATTTCAGAATACATTTATGTGATTCTGATTAGTTCTTCATCCTTGACAGTCTATTGTTTGTAATAAGAGGTATTTCTGTAAAATTATTGCCCCTTTCGTCTATGTAGTAGTAGTAATTGTTGTTGTTTTTCAGTGTGGAGACACGTTTGATGGGCTCTCTACACTAATCTATCATGTGCAAGCCTCGTCGTCTCCTTGTAATTTCTGCAACCTACGTCTGTTTGAATCTGTATACTGTATTGGAGCCTTGGGCTGCTTCTATAATTTTGAACCTGCATGGTCCTCTCCATTGCCAAATTAAAAACTGCTTAATGCCTAGGGATGTGTCCTATGAACACATCGCTGTTTGAGTCGTCGTACCTTAAATTCCTTTTCTCCTCAATTTCATTCAATAGCTCTTCATTAGTTATCAGACCTACCCATATAATCTTCAGCACTCTATTGAAGCATGTTTGAAAAGCTTCTGTTCTCCTCTTATTGTCCACATTCCTCTTCTGTTCTTCTGTACAATGCTACACTCCAGCCAAATACTTTTAGAAAAGATTTTCTGACATATAAATTTCTATAACTTGTTAAAATATTATGTTTTTCAGAAATGCTCTTCTTGGTACTGCTTATCTGCAATCAACGTCCTCTTTACTTCATGCGTTTGCTAGCCAAATAGCAAAATTTTTGTAGTACTTTGAGCTTCTCATTTCACAATCTACAAAATCGATGGCCTTGCCGAGGGCACAGAAATTGCAAAAAGGGTAATTATTCTTCTTGACTTCTGCCAGAACTGAATTCTCTTATACTGAGATGACTAAAGTCGTGGGATACCTCTTAATATAGTATCGGACCTCCTATTGCCCAGCACAGGGCAGCAATTCAGTGCGGCACGGATTCAAAAAGTTGTTGCAAATCTCCTGCAGAAATATTGGGTCATGCTGCCCCTGTAGCCATCCATAATTATGGAAGTGTTTCCAGGGTAGCATTTTGTGCACGACCAGACCTCTCGATTGTGTCCCATAAATGTTTGATGGGATAATGTTGGGCAATTTGGCTGGCCAAATCATTCATTCAAATTGTCCCTAATGTTCTTCAAACCTGTCATAAACAGTTGTAGAGTGGTGACATGGTGCATTGTCATCCAGTAAAATCAGTCGCTGTTGGGGAATATGAAGTCCACGAATGGCTGCAAATGGTCTCCAAGTAGCAGAACATAATAATTTCCAGTCAATGATTAGTTCAACTGGACCAGAGGACCCAGTCAGTCGTTACATGTAAACACAGCCACTCCAGTATGGAGTCGTCACCAGTGCGGACAGTGCATTGTTGACAAATTGGGTCTGTGCCTTAGTGGGTGTGCACCACACTCAAATCCTGCCATCAATGCTTACAGACTGAAATTGGGGCTCACCTGTCCTGACCACAGTTTTCCAACTGTCTAGGGTGCAGCCAATATGGTCACGAGTGCAGGAGAAGTGCTGTAGGTGACACTGTGCTGTTAGCCTAGGCACTCGCGTCAGTCAGCCGCTGCCATAGCCCATTAATGCCAAATTTCACCACGTTGTCCTAATGAATACTTTCATCGTACATCCTACAGTTATTTCACAGTGTTGCTTGTCTGTTGGAACTGACAACTCTAAGCAGACGCTGCTGCTGCTGCTGCTGCTGTTGGTTGTTAAGTGAAGGCTGTTCGCCACTGTGATGTCTGCGGTGAGAGGTAATGCCTGAAATTTTGTATTCTTGCCAAGCTCTTGACACTGTGGATATCTGAATTCCCTAATGATTTCTGAACTGGAATGCCCCGTGTGTCTAGTTCCAACTGCCATTCTGTGTTCGAGGTCTGTCAATTTGTATGGACGTAATCCTACCAGAAACCTTTTCGTATGAATCACCTAATTACATATTACAGCTTTGTCAACACACTGCTCTTTGATACCTTGTGTAAGCAATATTGCCACAGTCTATATATGTGCATGTTGCTATCCTGTGACGTACGTCACCTCAGTGTGTACAGGTTGGTTCATTGATCATGACCAGGCCAAATATCTCACGAAATAAGTGTCAAACGAAATAACTACAAAGAACGAAACTTGTCTAGCTTGAAGGGGGAAACCAGATGGCGCTATGGTTGGCCCAGTAGATGGCGCTGCCATAGATCAAACAGATATCAACTGCGTTTTTTTAAATAGCAACCCCCATTTTTTAATTACATATTCATGTTGTACGTAAAGAAATGTTAATGTTTTAGTTGTACCACTTTTTTTGCAATGTGATAGATAGCGCTGTAATAGTCACAAACATATGGCTCACAATTTTAGATGAACAGTTGGTAACAGGTACGTTTTTTTAAAATTAAAGTACAGAATGTAGGTAGGTTTCAACATTTTATTTCGGTTGTTCCAATGTGATACATGTACCTTTGTGAGCTTATCATTTCTGAGAACGCAAGCTGTTACATCGTGATAACCTGTAAATAGCACATTAATGAAATAAATGCTCAAAATGTCTGTCAACCTCAATGCATTTGGCGATACGTGTAACGACATTCCTCTCAACAGAGAGTAGTTTGCCTTCTGTTATGTTCACACATGCATTGACAATGCGCTGACGCATGTTGTCAGGTGTTGTCAGTGGATCATGATAGCAAATATCCTTCAACTTTCCCCACAGAGAGAAATCAGGGGACGTCAGATCCGGTGAACATGCTTCGACGACCAATCCACCTGTCATGAAATATGCTATTCAATACTGCTTCAACCGCACTCGAGCTATGTGCCGGATATCCATCATGTGGGAAGTACATCACCATTCTGTTATGCAGTGAAACATCTTGTAGTAACATTGGTAGAGCATTACGTAGGAAATCAGCATACCTTGTACCATATAGATTGCTATCGATAAAATGGGGACCAATTATCCTTTCTCCCATAATGCCGCACCATACATTAACCCTCCAAGGTCGCCGATGTTCCACTTGTCGCAGCCATCGTGTATTTTCCATTGCCCAATAGTGCACATTATGCCAGTTCACGTTACTGCTGGTGGTGAATGACGCTTCGTCGCTAAATAGAACACGTGCAAAAATTCTGTGATCATCCCGTAATTTCTCTTGTGCCCAGTGGCAGAACTGTACTCAACATTCAAAGTCGTCACCATGCAATTCCTGGTGCATAGAAATATGGTACGGGTGCAATCGATGTTGATGTAGCATTCTCAACACCGACATTTTTAGATTCCTGATTCTCGCGCAGTTTGTCTGCTACTGATGTATGGATTAGCCATGACAGCAGCTAAAACACCTACTTGGGTATCATCATTTGTTGTAGGTCATGGTTGACGTTTCACACGTGGCTGAACACTTCCTGTTTCTGTAAATAACGTAACAATCCGGCGAACGGTCAGGACACTTGGATGATGTCATCCAGGATACCGAGCAGCATACAGAGCACACGACTGTTGGGCATTTTGATCACAATAGCCATATGTCAACATGATATTGACCTTTTCTGCAATTGGTAAATGGTCCATTTTAACACGGGTAATGTTTCATGAAGCTAATACCGTCAGCACTGGCGGAATGTTACATGATACCACGTACTTTTACGTTTGTGACTGGGTGACTATTACAGTGCCATCTATCACAAAGCGAAAAAAGTGGTACAACTAAAACATTCATATTTCATTCATATTACACGAGTATGTAATAAAAAAAATGGGGGTTCCTATTTTAAAAAACGCATTTGATATCCGTTTGACATATGACGGCATCATCTAGGAGGCCAATCATAGCACCATCTGGTTTCCCCCTTAAAGCTAGACAAGTTTTGTTCTTTGTAGTTTTTTCGTTTGACGCTTATTTCCTGAGATATTTGGCCCAGTCACTATCAGTGGAACACCCTGTATAGCTTTGTCTACAGAAATGCCTTTAAGGATGCCAAACTGAGATGATGATTAAAACTTATTCTCAGAAAGAATATTTAATATTCTGTTATAAGCTACATTCTCAAAAAAAGTTTGAGCTAGGGAGGAAGGAGTTACCTCCACCACTTCTGTAATTGCGTGTTACTGCCGCATATTTCAATCCTTCAGGAATTGTATTTGACTCATCATTTGGTTGCAGAGGTAACACGAGGGGGACCACTTCAGACTTCGCTTAAGACTTTAGTTCTTTGGTTGAAATACCACCGTCGACAGAAGAGTTACTCCTCTTATTACTTTTGCATCTAAGTTTTGTTTGTCTATAATTGATGCATTAGTGTTAACTCTCCGTATTCTATGGCAAGGTTTCGGAGGGCTCGACTTCCAATTTGCATTATCAAAAACTTTTTCAGTGTAACTGAAGGTGTTTGGTAATTTTCTTTTCACACTCAGTGTCTTTCTCATCTAAGGCCAGTTGGAGTATAATATTTTAATTTAAAGTAATAGACCTATTGATACTGTTCTTATGGATGCATTCTCTGTCTTGCAGAATGAAATAAGTTTCAAGCTTAGAATGTCGGACACACATCTTGTTATCACGGGTGGTATCAAGGACCTGCAGTTGTACTCTTGCTGCTACAGCCCAGATAAGCGCAAGGACACCATGCAACAGGTACAGTATTTGATTACTTAGTGACTTACTGTATTTACTCGAATCTAAGCCGCACTTTTTTTCCGGTTTTTGTAATCCAAAAAACCGCCTGCGGCTTAGAATCGAGTGCAAAGCAAGCGGAAGTTCTTAAAAATGTCGGTGGGTGCCGCCACAACTTAGTTCTGCCGTCGAATATATGTAGCGCTACACAGGCATGCTTTGTAGGCACAAAGATAAATACTGGCGCCAAAACCTCTGCGTCAGTAAATAAATTAAAAAAAAAGGTGGAAGACAAGCTTTTTTTCTCCGCGCCGAGTTTCGACCACTGCGTTTTCATACATTATCCAACAAAGTAAATACTAATTCCGTATTGTTCATCTTCGAATGTAGCAGCATTTCAGTGTACTACGAAAACCCAACTGGCAAGAATGTTTAGGATGTTTGTCAATATGGCCAACTCTACGTTCTGAATTTTTTCCTATCTGTGAGAAGAGATGGTTGCTAATACGAACTTTTATAAATTGTGAATCACATGTAGTATTCTCGCCACCATAAGAATAATACGAATACAAACATTTTGCCATGTATTGTTTCGTGTTTGCTACTATCTCATTTAAATCCTGTCTGCGTAATAAACCACAAAACTAGAGTGAGACAACAGCAAACGCGGAAGAATGTATATATCATGTCTTGTTTATATTTGTATTATTCTTATGCTAAACAGTGATACAGTCAGAAATGAAGCGAGGCAATTGGCTAGATTTTTAAATCTAAGATGACTCTAATTTCTGTGCAGAATGTAATGTACTAAAGAGGCGCCTGCAAAGATTTTCAAACGGAGAAAATTTTTCGCTAAACTCTCGTTCAGAACATCTTCTATCATACGCAGTCTGTTATTTGGTTCTTGTTAATCATTATCAAAGAAAGCAGCAGTGTGAGTAACAACAAATAGCAGTCTCTTGCCATTGTTTCGCTAATGAGACGATTCCTCTCTCTCTCTTTTTATTTTTTTTATTTGTAAGTGGCGGTAGCGCGCTCAAAAGCAAGCCATGCCGCGATCAGCGACAGGCCGTAAATACGCAGTATCAGAGTACGACAAACAATACGTGACACAGTACAGTAATGCATTTTCAGCGTAGAGTGACGTAAACACCTATAACAAAGAAAGCTGCGCTTATCAGATCAAAGAAAAAATAAGCAATCGATTCAAACCAGACGAAGCACGTGAAAAAGGAAGGGTACCCATGTAAATACGGACGGAGCGCCTGATGCATAGCAATGGCTACCTGGTAAAGCTTAACTGCTAAGCTTACGACTCGAACCAAACTACTGTAGCTGTATCGTCATTCATTCGACCTAAATTGTCTCATATTACAGAGGACCAACTTTGTTTCGATTTGGAGATGCTGCCTAAAACTTTTCTCTCTCCTTTTATTTCGAGTCTCAAATTTCAGGTGCGGCTTAGATTCGGGAAATTTTTTTTTCCTTGATTTTGAGTCTCATTTTTCAGGTGCGGCTTAGATTCGAGTGCGGCTTAGACTCGAGTAAATACAGTAATAATTCAGCTATGTGTCCTCTTGTCTATATTCCTGACACATGCTATGACGTGGAAAATCTCAGTTAAACATAAGTTGTGGAAATATATTTTGGCCGTGAACTGTCAGTCTAGACTCAGCCGTTGATTAATGAATGAAGCGATAGTGTCGTGTAAACCAGAAATGTACAGAGACTAGCTTTTAATATTGTTTCCTGATGTGACTGCACATAAGGTTTGATTCCTACCAATTTCTGTTGGTTAGAAGACCTGAAGATGGTGTAATTGAACACCAATACTGGTTGCGTAAATAAATATATAAATAAATGCAAAAGAGATGGGAATCTTAATTTTTGTTTCATTTAAACTGGATTTGTTTGTGTCATGTATTTGAGACTGCACGATATGTCTATTTTTTGAAAGCTTTTAGCTAAAGCTTTAACCCTAGAGTGGGCGCACTTGTGTATGAATTTTGTCCTGTACCTTTCTATTTTTCCTGAAGAGGGGCAGCAGCCTTTTCAGTAGTTGCAGGGGCAACAGTCTCGATGATTGACTGATCTGACCTTGTAACATTAACCAAAACGGCCTTGCTGTGCTGGTACTGCGAACGGCTGAAAGCAAGGGGAAACTACAGCCGTAATTTTTCCCGAGGACATGCAGCTTTACTGTATGATTAAATGATGATGGCGTCCTCTTGGATAAAATATTCCGGAGGTAAAATAGTCCCCCATTCGGATCTCCGGGCGGGGAGTACTCAAGAGGACGTCGTTATCAGGAGAAAGAAAACTGACGTTCTATGGATCGGAGCGTGGAATGTCTGATCCCTTAATCAGGCAGGTAGGTTAGAAAATTTAAAAAGGGAAATGGATAGGTTAAAGTTAGATATAGTGGGAATTAGTGAAGTTCGGTGGCAGGAGGAACAAGACTTTTGGTCAGGTGATTACAGGGTTATAAATACAAAATCAAATAGGGGTATTGCAGGAGTAGGTTTAATAATGAATAAAAAAATAGGAGTGCGGGTTAGCTACTACAAACAGCATAGTGAACGCATTATTGTGGCCAAGATAAACACAAAGCCCATGGCTACTACAGTAGTACAAGTTTATATGCCAACTAGCTCTGCAGATTATGAAGAAATAGATGAAATGTATGACGAGATAAAAGAAATTATTCAGGTAGTGAAGGGAGACGAAAATTTAATAGTCATGGGTGACTGGAATTCGTCAGTAGGAAAAGGGAGAGAAGGAAACATAGTAGGTGAATATGGATTGGGGGGAAGAAATGAAAGAGGAAGCCGCCTTGTAGAATTTTGCACAGAGCATAACTTAATCATAGCTAACATTTGGTTCAAGAATCATAAAAGAAGGTTGAATACCCGGAAGAATCCTGGAGATACTAAAAGGTATCAGATAGATTATATAATGGTAAGACAGAGATTTAGGAACCAGGTTTTAAATTGTAAGACATTTCCAGGGGCAGATGTGGACTCTGACCACAATATATTGGTTATGAACTGCAGATTGAAACTGAAGAAACTGCAAAAAGGTGGGAATTTAAGGATATGGGACCTGGATAAACTGAAAGAACCAGAGGTTGTAAAGTGTTTCAGGGAGAGCATAAGGGAACAATTGACAGGAGTGGGGGAAAGAAATACAGTAGAAGAAGAATGGGTAGCTCTGAGGGATGAAGTAGTGAAGGCAGCAGACGATCAAGCAGGTAAAAAGACGAGGGCTAGTAGAAATCCTTGGGTAACAGAAGAAATATTGAATTTAATTGATGAAAGGAGAAAATATAAAAATGCAGTAAATGAAGCAGGCAAAAAGGAATACAAACGTCTCAAAAATGAGATCGACAGGAAGTGCAAAATGGCTAAGCAGGGATGGCTAGAGGACAAATGTAAGGATGTAGAGGCTTGTCTCACTAGGGGTAAGATAGATACTGCCTACAGGAAAATTAAAGAGACCTTTGGAGAAAAGAGAACCACTTGTATGAATATCAAGAGCTCAGATGGCAACCTAGTTCTAAGCAAAGAAGGGAAAGCAGAAAGGTGGAAGGAGTATATAGAGGGCTTATACAAGGGCAATGTACTTGAGGACAATATTATGGAAATGGAAGAGGATGTAGATGAAGACGAAATGGGAGATAAGATACTGCGTGAAGAGTTTGACAGAGCACTGAAAGACCTGAGTCGAAACAAGGCCCTGGGAGTAGACAACATTCCATTAGAACTACTGATGGCCTTGGGAGAGCCAGTCATGACAATACTCTACCATCTGGTGAGCAAGATGTATGAGACAGGCGAAATACCCTCAGACATTCAAGAAGAATGTAATAATTCCAATCCCAAAGAAAGCAGGTGTTGACAGATGTGAAAATTACCGAACTATCAGTTTAATAAATCACAGCTGCAAAATACTAACGCGAATTCTTTACAGACAAATGGAAAAACTGGTAGAAGTGGACCTCGGGGAAGATCAGTTTGGATTCCATAGAAATGTTGGAACACGTGAGGCAATACTAACCTTACGACTTATCTTAGAAGAAAGATTAAGAAAAGGCAAAACTACGTTTCTAGCATTTGTGGACTTGGAGAAAGCTTTTGACAATGTTGACTGGAATACTCTCTTTCAAATTGTGAAGGTGGCAGGGGTAAAATACAGTGAGCGAAAGGCTATTTACAATTTGTACAGAAAGCAGATGGCAGTTATAGTAGTTGAGGGGCATGAAAGGGAAGCAGTGGTTGGGGAAGGAGTGAGACAGGGTTGTAGCCTCACCCCGGTGTTATTCAATCTGTATATTGAGCAAGCAGTAAAGGAAACAAAAGAAAAATTTGGAGTAGGTATTAAAATTCGTGGAGAAGAAGTAAAAACTTTGAGGTTCGCCGATGACATTGTAATTCTGTCAGAGACAGCAAAGGACTTGGAAGAGCAGTTGAACGGAATGGACAGTGTCTTGAAAGGAGGATATAAGATGAACATCAACAAAAGCAAAACGAGGATAATGGAATGTAGTCGAATTAAGTCGAGTGATGCTGAGGGAATTAGGTTAGGAAATGAGACACTTAGGGTAGTAAAGGAGTTTTGCTATTTAGGGAGTAAAGTAACTGATGATGGTCGAAGTAGAGAGGATATAAAATGTAGACTGGCAATGGCAAGGAAAGCGTTTCTGAAGAAGAGAAATTTGTTAACATCGAGTATAGATTTAAGTGTCAGGAAGTCGTTTCGAAAGTATTTTTATGGAGTGTAGCCATGTATGGAAGTGAAACATGAACGATAACTAGTTTGGACAAGAAGAGAATAGAAGCTTTCGAAATGTGGTGCTACAGAAGAATGCTGAAGATAAGGTGGGTAGATCACGTAACTAATGAGGCGGTATTGAATAGGATTGGGGAGAAGAAAATTTGTGGCACAACTTGACTAGAAGAAGGGATCGGTTGGTAGGACATGTTTTGAGGCATCAAGGGATGACAAATTTAGCATTGGAGGGCAGCGTGGAATTTAAAAATCGTAGAGGGAGACCAAGAGATGAATACACTAAGCAGATTCAGAAGGATGTAGGTTGCAGTAGGTACTGGGAGATGAAGAAGCTTGGACAGGATAGAGTAGCATGGAGAGCTGCATGAAACCAGTCTCAGGACTGAAGACCACAACAACACAACCTTTCTATTGTTGTTTTACGATTGCGAGCCTGTATCTATTCCTTCAGTATTGCTTCAGCTAACACTGTGATAAGTTGTGTTGTCATACATTGAATAGTGGCGAAATAGGGAGCAGGCATAAAAGACAGTATATAATGGAAACTCATTAATAATAGCTGCTTGAATAATTAAAAAAAATTAGAAAGAACAATTGAAAGAAATTGGAAGGTACACTTATCCTGAGTGAACTTTAGCTGGCACTAATATCAACAGACCTTAAATATTCAATACATTTAAGATCAACATTCATCATTTAAATTTACATACTTGCCATCATCGCTATTGTGTATATAGTTGTTTATGACGACGCTGTTACTCGATCGCCCCTCCTCTGCGCACGCAAATTCCTCTTGTCTGCTTCGATCCTCGTGATGCAGGATTCTCGGCATAGGCAAAATGATGGACAGATGGTTTTTTTTATACCTGTATATAAACGTCATCTCCCTAATAACTTTTAAAACACTTCTTTAATGTACTGTTAGACTACACATTTTTAGGAGAATACTAACATGGTGGAACTCCTCATACGTCTTCCCGCTACCACTTCTGGAAACAAACAGGTGAAGATACAGAAATTAAGCAACTGAAGAGTGTATCTCTACTTGTGTTGTTTGTATCCCAACATTATTGCTGGTACAGAATAGCTTACATATATACGAATATAATAGCGGGAAACATTCCACGTGGGAAAAATATATCTAAAAACAAAGATGATTTGACTTACCGAACGAAAGTGCTGGCAGGTCAACAGACACAGAAACATACACACAAAATTCAAGCTTTCGCAACAAACTGTTGCTTCATCGGGAAAGAGGAAAGGAGAGGGAAAGACGAAAGGATGTGGGTTTTAAGGGAGAGGGTAAGGAGTCATTCCAATCCCGGGAGGGGAAAGACTTACCTTAGGGGGGAAAAAGGACGGGTATACATTCGCGGGCGTGCGTGCGCGTGCGCGACACACACACACACACACACACACACACACACACACACACACACACACACACACACATATATATACAGACACAAGCAGACATATTTAAAGACAGAGTTTGGGCAGAGATGTCAGTCGAGGCGGACGTACAGAGGCAAAGATGTTGTTGAATGACAGGTGAGGTATGAGTGGCGGCAATTTGAAATTAGCGGATATTGAGGCCTGATGGGTAATGGGAAGAGAGCATATATTGAAGAGCCAGTTCCTATCTCCGGAGTTCGGATAGGTTGGTATTGGTGGGAAGTATCCAGATAACCGGGACGGTGTAACACTGTGCCAAGATGTGCTGGCCGTGCACCAAGGCATGTTTAGCCACAGGGTGATCCTAAGTACCAAACAAACACTGTCTGCCTGTGTCCATTCATGCGAATGGACAGTTTGTTGCTGGTCATTCCCACATAGAATGCATCACAGTGTAGGCAGGTCAGTTGGTAAATCACATGGGTGCTTTCACACATGGCTCTGCCTTTGATCGTGTACACCTTCCGGGTTACAGGACTGGAGTAGGTGGTGGTGGGAGGGTGCATGGGACGGGTTTTACACTGGGGGCGGTTACAAGGATAGGAGCCAGAGGGTAGGGAAGGTGGTTTGGGGATTTCATAGGGATGAACTAACAGGTTACGAAGGTTAGGTGGACGGTGGAAAGACACTCTTGGTGGAGTGGGGAGGATTTCATGAAGGATGGATCTCATTTCAGGGCAGGATTTGAGGAAGTCGTATCCCTGCTGGAGAGGCACATTCAGAGTCTGATACAGTCCCGGAAAGTATCCTGTCACAAGTGGGGCACTTTTGTGATTCTTCTGTGGGCGGTTCTGGGATTGAAGGGATGAGGAAGTGGCTCTGGCTATTTGCTTTTGTACCAGGTCGGGAGGGTAGTTGCGGGATGCGAAAGCTGTTTTCAGGTTGTTGGTGTAATGGTTCAGGGATTCCAGACTGGAGCAGACTCGTTTGCCACGAAGACCTAGGCTGTAGGGAAGGGACCGTTTGATGTGGAATGGGTGGCAGCTGTCATAATGGAGGTACTGTTGCTTGTTGGTGGGTTTGATGTGGACGGACATGTGAATCTGGCCATTGGACAGATGGAGGTCAACGTCAAGGAAAGTGGCATGGGATTTGGAGTAGGACCAGGTGAATCTGATGGAACCAAAGGAGTTGAGGTTGGAGAGGAAATTCTGGAGTTCTTCTTCACTGTGAGTCCAGATCATAAAGATTTCATCAATAAATCTGTACCAAACTTTGAGTTTGCAGGCCTGGGTAACCAAGAAGGCTTCCTCTAAGCATCCCATGAATAGGTTGGCGTACGAGGTGGCCATCCTGGTACCCATGGGTGTTCCCTTTAGTTGTTGGTATGTCTGGCCTTCGAAAGTGAAGAAGTTGTGGGTCAGGATGAAGCTGGCTAAGGTAATGAGGAAAGAGGTTTTAGGTAGGGTGGCAGGTGATCGGCGTGAAAGGAAATGCTCCATCGCAGCGAGGCCCTGGACGTGCGGAATATTTGTGTATAAGGAAGTGGCATTAATGGTTACAAGGATGGTTTCCTGGGGTAACAGACTGGGTAAGGATTCCAGCCATTCGAGAAAGTGGTTGGTGTCTTTGATGAAGGATGGGAGACTGCATGTAATGGGTTGAAGGTTTTGATGTACGTAGGCAGAGATACGTTTTGTGGGGGCTTGGTAGCCAGCTACAGTGGGACGGCCGGGCCGGGATGATTGGGTTTGTGAATTTTAGGTAGAAGGTAGGGGTGCTGGGTGTTGGTGGGGTCAGGAGGTTGATGGAGTCAGGTGAAAGGTTTTGTATGGGGCCTAAGGTTCTGAGGATTCCTTGGAGCTCCACCTGGACATCAGGAATGGGTTTACCTTGGCAAACTTTGTATGTAGTGTTGTCTGAAAGCTGACGCAGCCCCTCAGCCACATAGTACCGACGATCCAGTACCACGGTCATGGAACCATTCTCCGCCGGAAGAATGACGATGGATCGGTCAGCCTTCAGATCACGGATAGCCTGGGCATCAGCAGTGGTGATGTTGGAAGTAGGATTAAGGTTTTTTAAGAAGGATTGAGAGGCAAGGCTGGAAGTCAGCCAATGAACACACCCGTCAACTCCTATCCTTAATAAAAGTCCTGAATCTTTCCTCTCCCACATCCACACCGGCTGTTCAGAGCATCCTCCTACAGGCCAACCGCAAATTAGAACAGCATGCCACCCTTCACCTCAAAAAACTATCCAATCTCCTGGTTTCCCACCTCCGGAAAGGCAACTCACTCACCCTCCACAACCTTTCCAGCAAACCTCAACCTCCTCTCATTGCACACAGACCCAGTCTCTCCCATCTACTCAATCTCCCACTTCCAGCTCCACTCCCCCCAAAACCTCAAAATTCCAATCAACACAATCTGGAACCACAACATCCTAATTCAGTAGTTAACCTTTCCTCCAAACCTCTCTCCCAATCCGAAACCTCTGTCCTATCCAGAGGCCTCACCTTCAGCCCCACTCCCAGATTCAACCAAACAGCCCTCGTCAAAGATTTACTCTCCTACACTCGTGCTCTCTGCTGGAAATATCGCTTTGCCACGAAGAAAAATGATCCTAATCCTACTCCTAATGATCCAACTCCCCAAGACACTATCCAAATTGAACCCTGCCTGGAACAGTTTCGTCCTCCATCACAGCGAGACCCACCTCCTCTTCCTCAAAATCACCCTCTCCAAACTTTCCAGGAATTTCTGACTTCCAGCCTTGCCTCTCAGTCCTTCTTAAAAAACCTTAATCCTACACCCAACATCACCTCTGCTGATGCCCAGGCTATCCGTGATCTGAAGGCTGACCGATCCATCGTCATTCTTCCGGCGGACAAGGGTTCCACGACTGTGGTACTTGATCGTCGAGACTATGTGGCTGAGGGACTGCGTCAGCTTTCAGACAACACTACATACAAAGTTTGCCAAGGTAATCCCATTCCTGATGTCCAGGCGGAGCTTCAAGGAATCCTCAGAACCTTAGGCCCCATACAAAACCTTTCACCTGACTCCATCAACCTCCTGACCCCACCAACACCCCGCACCCCTACCTTCTACCTAAAATTCACAAACCCAATCATCCCGGCCGTCCCACTGTAGCTGGCTACCAAGCCCCCACAAAACGTATCTCTGCCTACGCACATCAAATCCTTCAACCCATTACATGCAGTCTCCCATCCTTCATCAAAGACACCAACCACTTTCTCGAATGGCTGGAATCCTTACCCAGTCTGTTACCCCAGGAAACCATCCTTGTAACCATTAATGCCACTTCCTTATACACAAATATTCCGCACGTGCAGGGCCTCGCTGCGATGGAGCACTTCCTTTCACACCGATCACCTGCCACCCTACCTAAAACCTCTTTCCTCATTACCTTAGCCAGCTTCATCCTGACCCACAACTTCTCCACTTTCAAAGGCCAGACATACCAACAATTAAAGGAAACAGCCATGGGTACCAGGATGGCCCCCTCGTACGCCAACCTATTCTTGGGTAGCTTAGAGGAAGCCTTCTTGGTTACGCAGGCCTGCCAACCCAAAGTTTGGTAAAGATTTATTGATGACATCTTCATGATCTTGTCTCACAGTGAAGAAGAACTCCAGAATTTCCTCTCCAACCTCAACTCCTTTGGTTCCATCAGATTCACCTGGTCCTACTCTAAAGCCCATGCCACTTTCCTTGACGTTGACCTCCACCTGTCCAATGGCCAGCTTCACATGTCCGTCCACATCAAACCCACCAACAAGCATGAGTAGCTCCATTATGACAGCTTCCATCCATTCCACATCAAACGGTCCCTTCCCTACAGCCTAGGTCTTCGTGGCAAACGAATCTGCTCCAGTCCGGAATCCCTGAACCATTACACCAACCACCTGACAACAGCTTTCGCATCCCGCAACTACCCTCCCGACCTGGTACAGAAGCAAATAACCAGAGCCACTTCCTCATCCTCTCAAACCCAGAACCTCCCACAGAAGAAACACAAAAGTGCCCCACTTGTGACAGGATACTTTCCGGGACTGTATCAGACTCTGAATGTGCCTCTCCAGCAGGGATACGACTTCCTCAAATCCTGCCCTGAAATGAGATCCATCCTTCATGAAATCCTCCCCACTCCACCAAGAGTGTCTTTCCACCGTCCACCTAACCTTCGTAACCCGTTAGTTCATCCCTATGAAATCCCCAAACCACCTTCCCTACCCTCTGGCTCCTACCCTTGTAACCGCCCCCGGTGTAAAACCTGTCCCATGTACCCTCCCACCACCACCTACTCCAGTCCTGTAACCTGGAAGGTGTACACGATCAAAGGCAGAGCCACGTGTGAAAGCACCCATGTGATTTACCAACTGACCTGCCTACACTGTGAAGCTTTCTATGTGGGAATGCCCAGCAACAAACTGTCCATTCGCATGAATGGACACAGGCAGACAGTGTTTGTTGGTAATGAGGATCACCCTGTGGCTAAACATGCCTTAGTGCATGGCCAGCACATCTTGGCACAGTGTTACATTGTCTGGGTTATCTGGATACTTCCCACTAACGCCAACCTGTCAGAACAACGGAGATGGGAACTTGCCCTTCAATATATTCTCTCTTTCCGTTACCCACCAGGCCTCAACCTCCGATAATTTCAAGTTGCCGCCCCTCATACATCACTTGTCATTCAACATCATTTCTGTACTTCTGCCTCAACTGATATTGCTGCCCAACCTCTTTGCCTTTACATATGTCTGTCTGTGTGTGTGTGTGTGTGTGTGTGTGTGTGTGTGTGTGTGTGTGTGTGTGCGCGTGCGCACGCGAGAGTGTATACCTGTCCTTTTTTCCCCCCTAAGGTAAGTCTTTCTGCTCCCGGGATTGGAATGATTCCGTACCTTCTCCCTTAGAACCCACATCCTTTCGTCTTTCCCTCTCCTTTCCTCTTTCCCGATGAAGCAACCTTGTGTTGCGAAAACTTGGAATTTGTGTGTGTGTTTGTGTGTTTTTTATTGTCTCTATCTACCAGCGCTTTCTTGTTTGGTAATATAAAGAATGAGAGAAAAAAAAAATAATATGATCCATTACAACGTTCAAGAAAACAGTGTAATATAAAATAAAACAGTGAGCTAGATGAGAAAAAAAATATGACCTATACAAGAAAATGATTCAGATTGCGAGCTAGCAGCACAAGCCCACTATAAGACAGTTGTCTATGAAATAATTAGCAGTCGAATAAGCAGTTGGCTGGGATCTGAAGCAGCTGCACTGTTTACTACTTTGAGTGGGCTACTATTGTGTGGTAAACCTTGTACGCAGCAATAGACTGATATAATGAAAGGTTATTTTGTTGTTGTTTAATTAAACAGTGGTTTAACTAGTATATGTAAGTTTATTTTATCACTGCACAATTATACTGAGATGTAATTATGATACTGCTCATACGTGTTTACCTTGGTAACGTAAAGATAGCTATTCGTGACACATGTACAAAGTACATTGCGCACCTGCTCATGTTATAAAAAGTGGTTCGCTTGCTCTAGCATTAACGTAGTCATACATGCTCATACTGATCTTAACTTTTCATTTAGTTTTGAATTAAAATTGTGTAAGTATTTTTATATCAAGCATGGAGGATAATTCTTGCAACCATGTGACAAAAAAAAGTAGTCTCTCTCTTGATTTTTATTTATTAAACACAGACATATTTATCCTTTCAAGTCTCAGAATTTTGTAAGAATTGTGCAGCACATTGGCTAGCTTACCATTATGCAGTGGGACAAACTTCAGTATTCACTTTCCGATTCTTTTAAGCAAGTCGAGAACTTTAACTAATTGTCTCACACTTTGATGAAATTAATTATTTTTGTAACAGATGCTAACAAATTTTCTGTGTATGTTACTTCTTGAGGTATAATGATATGAGTATGACGGATCTTATATCAATGGTTTTTTTCCAACAATAATAGAGCACCATTGGTTTTTTTTCTGCCCATAGAAGTAACTTGATCTGTAGCTACAGAAGTGACTTTTGACTTGGGTGGATCTCTGCCTCATTCCTTCCATCACTAGTAACAGTAAACTTATTGTTTCATTCAATATTAACAACAGTCAGGTTGTAGCGTAACCAAAAATTAACTTGCATTTAAAGTCGGATTGAACCCTAAAATTAAATTTTATTGCTGTCGACAGGCACACTAATTAAGTAGATGGAATATTCTGCCCTCATTCCTTGAAAACATCAGAGAATTTTAAATATTGTAATGCTCTAGTCTCCTAACTGGAAGGCTGCTGTCATCTTTGTTCCAGCTACCCTGCCTTGCGGTTAGAAGTGGTACGGCTGCAATGACATTAGTCAGTTGTTACAGGTATAGTGTGGCCCTCTGATGATTTAACCCCTTGACGTAGAACTCGAGTTATCTCGTTTTTGTTATTTTGACAGAAACTTAAAATTGTGAGTATACTTGGGCAACTTAGGAAGACACCTTGGAAAAAATAAAACCCAGCTTATATCCATTTTAGCACTAATGTGTGTTCAGCTGTAGAGAGCATCTGGTACTACATTTACAGCCTGGCTGTCATGCTTTGGTTGTAGTGGTTGCCACTAGATATTGTCTTTACTTCGATACTCAACAACAAAACATGATTTTTCAGTCTCACTCGTATATTGTTGTTTAGGTAATGCTTTCAAAAAAGGATTACTAGAATGATCCTGAGTCTGACATTGAATTTAGCAGCTCAGAGAATGAAGAAAAATGCAGTGTTATTTCTTTGGAGACCGAAAGTGATGACAGTTCGTCAGTTGAGCGGCAAATGCCCGCCAGTGGTACAAGATAAATACATCCACTGCACTCGAGCCACCTCCTCCAAGATATATCTTCACTGACAAGATTGAAAATACATTCTTAGACTTCAGAGCTACACAGACACTAAAAACTGACTTCAAGTTTAAGATATTTTAGTCAAAGTCCAGTGCACAAGTAAACTGAGGATTTTATTATTTGTGATCTTAAAAATTTTGTAACTCATTATTTTGAGCTTTAAAAGCTGTCTTTATATGTCTGTATGCAATGTCATTGATTATAGCCTGTTCTTCATTAATGAAAACATTTTAGAATGGAATTTGAAATTAAAATTGTTATGTTAAGGAGTTAAGACTTTGTACAAAAGTATGGAACATGTGATTAAGAGACTACCGTGTTGGCAATTTTCTTTTTATATTTCAGATCCTTCGTCCTTGTAGTATAACTCTAGCTGGATCAACCCCTGAGGGCCAGGGCTTGCATCTGGATCTGACTGTGACAGATATAAGACTTGGAGTTTCTCCAGGTGAGACAAAATTTGACAAATAGTTGTTAATTGTTTATAAACTGAGTACTGTGTTGTACTGGAACAGTAACAGTGGAATTTATTATGTAAAAGTGGGAACAGTGGTCCTGGCGGAGGTTGGATTCCTCCCTCGAGTGTGGGTGTGTGTGTTTGTCCTTAGAATAATTTAGGTTAAGTAGTGTGTAAGATTAGGGACTGATGACCTTAGCAGTTAAGTGCCATAAGATTTCACACACATTTGAACATTTTTGGAACAGTCTGACTCCATGATAACCAGTTACATAAATCTACCAACAAGTTAGTGTAATTTTAATGTTATCTTATCGATTTTTTGAAACTGGTTCCAGTGTGGCTGTGTTAGCACTTACCGCAGACCAGATTTTCCACAGCTGCAGCTTTTGCACTATTTGGCTCGGAGACTCTGACTTGCCCCGTTCGGACAGGAAGTGTGGAGAAGCTCGAACACGCAATAAAGCTGACCACTTCCTGGATTTGCCAGAAAGTGAAAAAAACTTCAAAAATTATTTTATTGCGTGTGCTTCTGATCTTCAAACCATTCCATACCCTTGCAAGAATTTGATTGTACTAGGAAATAAAAACAATCTCGCAAATAGAAAGTCAGTTTTTATACGTAATTCGCTATTAAGAATTTGGACATTTTATTCCCATGCATTCAGAAGATAGCAGCAGTTCTTTAATTTTAAATAGTCTTGTTTGACTTTTTAAAATTTGCCTTTGGAAGACATTCAGAGAATTATAGATATGAGCGGTGTCTGTTCTGTCGAACAGACATAACACGCAATGAAGTAGCTGGGACATATACATGAATAATTGGGGTGGAAATGAATGGAAAGGAAATGGGATGGGAAAGAGAGAGGATGGAAAGAATGACATCCAGCCACACAGTAGACTGCGGTAATGCAGCGTCAGAAGTTGAAAATTTGTAGCGTACTGTGACTCGGACCCAGATGCTCGTCATCTCTAGAACTGTTGTCTTAACCTCTTTGCCCATCCAGTTAAGACTTGGTACAGGAGTATGGATAAACTTTCTCTCGATTCCCAACTTCCTAATTGCTTCATCACTTCTACTCACAGATTTCAGACTTCCATAACAACTCGCACACTGGTTGTGCACCCTCACTAAAACTTCCATCAAATAGCTATTGCACACTTAGAATGTCCAAAGGGCAGACACCATTTAAATCTATAAATCCATGGGCACAATTCATTGTGGCACGTTTCAGTGCAGATACACAACGAGCACACGAAATCCTACGGAAATCAGAACTCTGCGAGTAGGGGGCTAACAGATGGGGGGTGTTAGTGTGGTGAGCAGGAATTTTGGAATTGGGGTCTGAGAGATGACCGAGGTAATTAAGATAACTGTTCTAGAGATGTGTAGCATCTGGGTTTGATTCCCAGTTTAACACCCACTGTTGGATTGCAGCAAAGCCGCATGCAGCTGCAAGTCATTATTTACTTCCTATCTCTTAAACATCCTTTTCCTTTCCAATCCTTTCACCTCAAATATTCATGAATTCAGAGAATATGATTTTTTAAAAATTTGCTTCTATCTTTTGAATGTAAGGGAATGAAATATCCAAATAAGTAATAGTGAATTATGCTTGGAAATGTGTTTGGTTCTGTAGTGTTGGCAGAAGAGCCAACACTGTGTTGCTAGAGGAGGCCGAAATGCACACGTTTTAATCTCACGCAGGCTGGCGTGAGGTCTGGAACAGGTAAAGTAATTATTCTAGCAAGAAAAGTACGTAGCTTCTGGAATACTTAACTTTAATCCATAATTGGTGAACATCGGTCTTGATGATACATGAATTACAATCTCAATATAAACTGGTAATGGTGCCTTGCTAGGTCGTAGCAAATGACGTAGCTGAAGGCTATGCTAACTATTGTCTCTGCAAATGAGAGCGTATTTGTCAGTGAACCATCGCTAGCAAAGTCGGCTGTACAACTGGGGCGAGTGCTAGGAAGTCTCTCTAGACCTGCCGTGTGGCGGCGCTCGGTCTGTGATCACTGATAGTGGCGACAGGTGGGTCCGACGTATACTAGCGGACCGTGGCCGATTTAAAGGCTACCACCTAGCAAGTGTGGTGTCTGGTGGTGACACCACAGGTTCCATGATTTTGTTTTCTAGGGGAATGAAACTGTTGCAAGGGCATGGGAAGAGGTGAAGGTTCCATTTGAATTTAAATTTAAAGCAGTGTTAATACTTTTAACTTGCAACAGTTCACAAGTAATTGTCATTTTGCCTTGCGTTTAAATAGAGAGCTGCTACCCTACAGTGGAAACTTTCCTGCCTGTTGTTTGCATTTTGGTGATTTCACAGGCAATAGGTGGTGTTGTGAGGCATATTTCTCCATCTAAAATTTTGTCTCCTAATGCTGGAGACTTCATTACGAGCTGTAAAATGTCAGAAAGCTGTTAGTCTCAAACAAGCTGTTTATACATGTCAAGGCAATGGTCGGAATGTGATGTCATCAGGCTGTTGTCTGTGACCACAGAGCCGCACCTGCATGTATTATTGTTGTTGTGGTCTTCAGTCCTAAGACAGGTTTGATGCAGCTCTCTGTGCTACTCTATCCTGTGCAAGCCTCTTCATCTCCCAGTACCTACTGCAACCTACATCCTTCTGAATCTGCTTAGTGTACTCATCTGTTTGTCTCCCTCTATGATTATTACCCTCCACGCTGCCCTCCAGTACTAAATTGGTGATCCCTTGATGCCTCAGAACATGTCCTACCAACCGATCCCTTCTTCTAGTCAAGTTGTGCCACAAATTTCTCTTCTCTAAAATTATATTCAATACCTCCTCATTAGTTATGTGATCTACCCATCTAATCTTCAGCATTCTTCTGTAGCACAACATTTCGAAAGTTTCTATTCTCCTCTTGTCTAAACTATTTATCATCCATGTTTCACTTCCATACATGGCTACACTCCATACAAATACTTTCAGAAATGACTTCCTGACACTTAAATCAATATTTGATGTTAACAAATTTCTCTTCTTCAGAAACTCTTTTCTTGCCATTGCCAGTCTACATTTTATATCCTCTTCGACCATCATCAGTTATTTTGCTCCCCAAATATGTCTTAAGGAGCTTTATTTAGTACCAAGGGCCACAAAAAACTTGTCAAATTTCAGTCCTCCTTCATTTATGCTAATTTTGTTTTTGTGTTTTTGAATTTCTGTGGCCCTTGCTGATGTGTCCAGCATTGGAAGACGGCAAAATATCTCTCATCCCATGGCCTAATGCCGATATAACAAATGTTGCCCAAAACTGCTGCACATCTGAGCTTAGTTTTGACCACAAAAAAAAAAGTAAAGCTGCCCTCATACTGCAGGTTTCTCTGAACCTGCAATTCTTTACAATATTTTTTAGGAGACCACTCTGCAATGAAATTTTTTGTAATTTTTTTATGTTTATGGTACTTGAAGTTCAGATTGCAAATATCAATCGGCCAAAGCTGTGAGATACGACCCTCAAAAATTTTCCAGAAATTGACTTCGACGTTTTCCTGATGTTAACTTAGGGAGAATACGAAGTGAGCTGAGGTGTGAATGGGAATTTGGATTGAGGAGGGAAGCATGCTGTGGTAATCCATGTAGCTGCGCAAAGCCACTGTGCCAGGGTCGCGTACTGGTTAGCGTATCTACCTAGTGAGCCGGAGGCCTGGGATCGAATCCCAGTCCTGGTACAAATTCTCACTCATCGCTTCAGTCTCCGTGTGTACAGCTCTAACCACCCTACCACAACAAAGGTCAAAAATTAATTATGATTTGTAGTGTTACTCACACTGCTAAGTATTGCATTTTCGGGCATCAAAGTTATATTATATGGCCGGTGTCATTAGAGCACAGTTAATAAAGTCATTTCATGAAATAATGGATAAACTAGGCGCTCATCTTTTTGTGTTTCCCACGCTGGTCTCGTTGTGAACTCATGGCTCAATCGTCGAAAATCTAGTTAGTGATGATTCCAAGCTCGGATGGAAAGAGGCCTAGGTGTTATTCTGCGATATTCAAAAGTTTTATAGATGTGTTTCATCAACCAACCTTGAAGATTAAACTTTTACAATTTAGCACCATGGTGATGAAAAAAGTAATCAGTACTCCGAATTTAAGTTACACTTCTTTTTTATTATTTTTGTTGCAATATCACTTCTCAATATAAAACATACTTGAAAATATCTTCCTCATTGTTAAAGTTCACATTACATAAACTGACTACAATTTGCGTCTTTTTCAACATGACGACCAAGACTTGACTCTCTAATAACCGCTTACGTGCCCAAAAATCAGAGTTACAAGTTAGTGACAAAAGAAAGAATTCACATAAGAATAATATCATTGCAATATAAACATACTGAATTGATGTATCAGAGTACCTCTACATTAATGAAATCAAATCTGAATGTTGTCTCAGAAATATGTTAACTGCTTTACAGAAACACAGTAGAATATTGCTGGTATCGAGAGGTTGAGGTGAGGTGCTGCAATGGTTACGCAATTCAAGTACCATTACACAATATAATGTTTCATACTTGAAAGGTCTCTGGTATGCTATCGTTTCATTTCATTTTCCAAATGTCTTTAATGCCCTGATGTAAGATAAATTTTTCCACTTACAGTGTGGCTCTGTGGCAGAATGCTCATTGGCCACACGGTGGTCCTGGGTTCGGTTCCTGGCCAGTGCTAAGTTTTAAACAGAGGTGCATGTACTGTGAGCCTTTTCATGAAGCATGAATTACATAGAGATGGAAAAAACAATCAGTAGTGCTCTCGACATAATTGCTCAATCGCTGGTCTTGTTTCGGTCATTATTTTTTTGTTCTTTTTTTCTGCTCTTAGAATATCTACCATCATTGAATCTTAGTCGTAAAATATGTGCTAAGTAGCACATACTAAATTGCCATTTTTATGGAAAGTGCAAGTCTTCTAGTTTATAATTACATGTCACAAACAAACATCCAGTATTTGTTGCTCATTTTAATTCTTAGTTGCCAACCTTTTATAAAAGATTGTTTGGATTGAAAAACATGACAAATTCAATTTTTTTCTCATTATGCATTTTACACATCACAAAAATGGTTGTAGAACATGCACCTTTGTTTAAAAAATTTTTACCAGCTGGGAATTGAACCATGCCCCTTATGTGGCATGTGAGCATCCTACTTCAGCACCACAGTGCCTGTCAAAAAATTAATGTAGTTTTAGAATATTAAACATGCACAGAAAACTTAAAAGTTGGTTTTCTCGGCAATTTTTTAGAGCTACATTGGCTGCTTTTGGGGACTGATATTTAGGTTGTGATCTTCACGCACCATACATATCAAAAATTACAAAAATCTGATTGGTGTGTTGTCTCCTTGTCAGTCCTGTAGCCTCAGGCATTTGGCTCCTTCCTACTTGAGAAGTAGATCACCCTGTATAACATGGGCTCCAAACTGTTGCACAATTCACCATTTTTCACATTAACAAATCATTGCTGCAGTTAAAAAATTGATAAGCGACAGAAGAAGAAAGATCCCAGATTCCAGGATCAACTTGGGACAGAAACCTACACCCCTGAACTGGGTGCTTGGCACCCAACCACTGAGACAACAAGGCTCCCCATTTGTGCGTGTGAATGTAATGTATTTTGTGATTATGGACACAATAGTGTTTTCAGAGAAATTGCTGATCTCTGAGGCACATCAAGTTCCACATCGCAGAGAGTGGAAGTCTGCTTACTTTTTCTCGTCAAGTGAGAGCAATCATTTTTGCTTTTATTTTGTGACAGCCGCTCGGAGTGCACCTACTCTGCTGCTATCGAATGACTCCTCGCTCCATTTGCTCCGGCCGGGCTCTGACTTGTTCATCACCTCCCGGAGCAATAACCTGAGGGAGTGCACTACTCGGATAGTCTGAGTTACTCGTAGGTTAACTGGATCTGCACATCAGCTGTGGATTGTTTACTTGCACAGTTGATGCTGCATGTGCTGTCCACGTGGTAATGTCTCACTAGAGCTGCACGAGAAACACTGTGCCTCACTACATTGTATGTGGTTGCAAGCCTTTGTAGGCAATGATAAGGACATTTAATCTGTAACTTCTTTGTTAGAAGGATCAAATGTTGCTCTTTGCCCTGATTGTTGTTTTGAGGAGGGGAAGGGGAGTGGGGAAGTAGTTAGGAAATGACGGTTAATAAATCGTTTATCAAAATTTCAGAGTACCACAAATCTAATAAAGGTAAAACTGCAGAAAACTAGAATTGTGTTCTTGTGGAGGTCCAGAGCATCGGTATTTTTTAAGGGGAGAAAAAGTGGTCCAAACAGGCTGTAATATATGCTTAAAATAATGTTAGTATACCTGGAAAGACAGTGTCAATTTTGATCCGATGACAGCATATGCCACCTGGGGTTACAGTACTGATAAAGATTTCAGTGTAGTAGACCAACAAATAACATCTACATCTACATCTGCATCCATACTCCGCAAGCCACCTGACGGTGTGTGGCGGAGGGTACCTTGCGTACTTCTATCGGTTCTCCCTTCTATTCCAGTTTCGTATTGTTCGTGGAAAGAAGGATTGTCGGTATGCTTCTGTGTGGGCTCTAATCTCTCTGATTTTATTCTCATGGTCTCTTCGCGAGATATACGCAGGAGGGAGCAATATACTGCTTGATTCCTCGGTGAAGGTATGTTCTCGAAACTTCAACAAAGGCCCGTACCGAGCTACTGAGCGTCTCTCCTGCAGAGTCTTCCACTGGAGTTTATCTATCATCTCCGTAACGCTTTCGCGATTACTAAATGATCCTGTAACGAAGCGTGCTGCTCTCCGTTGGATCTTCTCTCTCTCTTCTATCAACCCTATCTGGTACGGATCCCACACTGCTGAGCAGTATTCAAGCTGTCCGCCCCAGTAGCTGAGTGGTCAGCGTGACGGATTGCCGTCCTCTGGGCCCGGGTTCGATTCCCGGCTGGGTCGGAGATTTTCTCCGCTCAGGGACTGGGTGTTGTGTTGTGTTCATCATCATTTCATCCCCATCCGGCGTGCAGGTCGCCCAATGTGGCGCCGAATGTAATAAGACCTGCGATATGGCGGCCGGACCTGCCCCGCGAGGGGCCTCCCGGCCAATGACGCCAAACGCTCATTTCCATTTCCAGTATTCAAGCTGTGGGCGAACAAGCGTACCGTAACCTACTTCCTTTGTTTTTGGATTGCATTTCCTTGGGATTCTTCCAATCAATCTGTCTGGCATCTGCCTTACCGACGATTAATGTTATATGGTGATTCCATTTTCAATCACTCCTAATGCGTACTCCCAGATAATTTATGGAATTAACTGATTCCAGTTGCTGACCTGCTATATTGTAGCTAAATAAGGAATATTTCTTTCTATGTATTTGCAGCACATTACACTTGTCTACATTGAGATTCAATTGCCATTCCCTGCACCATGCGTCAGTTCGCTGCAGATCCTCCTGCATTTCAGTACAATTTTCCATTGTTACAACCTCTAGATATACCACAGCATCATCTGCAAAAAGCCTCAGTGAACTTCCGATGTCATCTACCAGGTCATTTATGTATATTGTGAACAGCAACGGTCCCATGACACTCCCCTGTGGCACACCTAAAATCACTCTTACTTCAGAAGACTTCTCTCCATTGAGAATGACATGCTGCGTTCTGTTATCTAGGAACTCCTCAATCCAATCACACAATTGGTCTGATAGTCCATATGCTCTTACTTTGTTCATTAAACTACTGTGGGGAACTGTATCGAATGCCTTGTGGAAGTCAAGAAACACGGCATCTACCTGTGAGCCCTCTGAGTCTCGTGGACGAATAGCGCAAGCTGGGTTTCACACGACCGTCTTTTTCAAAACCCATGCTGATTCCTACAGAGTAGATTTCTAGTCTCCAGAAAAGTCATTATACTCTAACATAATACGTGTTCCAGAATTCTACAACTGATCGACGTTAGAGATATAGGTCTATAGTTCTGCACATCTGTTCGATGTCCCTTCTTGAAAACGGGGATGACCTGTGCCCTTTTCCAATCCTTTGAAATGCTACGCTCTTCTAGAGACCTACGGTACACCGCTGCAAGAAGGGGGGCAAGTTCCTTCGCTTACTCTGTGTAAAATCGAACTGGTATCCCATCAGGTCCAGCGGCCTTTACTCTTTTGAGCGATTTTGTTTCTCTATCCCTCTGTCGTCTGCTTAGATATCTACCATTTTGTCATTCTTGCGACAATCTAGAGAAGGAACTACAGTGCGGTCTTCCTCTGTGAAACAGCTTTGGAAAAAGACATTTAGTATTTCGGCCTTTAGTCTGTCACCCTCTGTTTCAGTACCATTTTGGTCACAGTGTGTCTGGACATTTTGTTTTGATCCACGTACCGCTTTGACATAAGACCAAAACTTCTTAGGATTTTCTGCCATAGCATAGCTACCGGAGACACAGCACCATCTCTATCTACCCTTAATAGGGAATGCCCACAGCCAGAAGGTTCAGTGTGGTGCAAATGTGTGAAGTAAGTAGACAACCATGCCACAGACACACACTCGTGCTTCCTACAGCCAACTGAGTGAGTTTGAAAAGGGGCAAATTGTGGCCCTCTGAGTGGCACAATGGTCTTTTTTAAGAATTGTCACACATGTTGGACGATACTGGTCTCGGTGGCCACATGAACATTCTTACACCCGTAGACGAGGTTCTGGACGTCCACACAGCACAGATGCCCACCAGGATCATCGTAACGTGAGGGCAGCAGTGGCAGATAATACAGCTGCCACCGCACACATAAGAGGGCTTGTGAGTGCAGACGTGTCAACACAAACTGTTCTGGTTATGAAAACAAACACACACACACACACACACACACACACACACACACACACACCTGTTGTCCGTCATCTATGCACGGCACAGCATCGACGTGCATGTCTCGGCTGCGGCTGGTGCTGTCGGAGGATCACTTTTGGAAGATTGACTGGTGCTCTGTGGTCATCAGCGATGAAAGTGAGTTCTGTCTGTATGGAGTTGATGGTTAATTGGATGTATGATGTAGACCTCATGAGCGTTCTCTCATACAGTAAGTTTGTCCAAGAGACACCAGCTACAACTTTCATTCACTGTTGGTGTTTTTGGAGAGGATGCTAACCACCTGTTTGTTTAGCAGGAAGCTCATCTGTTGTTCCAACAGAGTAATGCTAACCCACTCACTGCCTATGAAACTCACAAGGAGATGGCACGACCATGGGGTCCGGGATTTGTCCGAAATTTTGTGTGGTGAAAGAGGACTCCTAACAACACACGTGGTTAAAATATTAGGATGCACTACTCGGAAAATCCCGAGAAAAATCAATCCAAAGTTTCTTAGGTGTCTTATGAGTATAAAATGTTAGTCCATTGCCGAGCTGCAGTCTGGCCTACATGGTTAGCAGTCGGACCCTTATGCCAGAGGTCTCGGGTTCAATTCCTCCTCCGGCACTTTTTTTTTTTCTTCTGTTGCTTGCAAAATTGCAGCGCACTGTCACAGGAGAATCGTGAAATTAATTCCCGGGAAAACTGTACAAAAATTCATTCTATAATTCACCATCAGTTATAGTCACGAATATTCCGAGACATGATTCAATATGCCTGGATTGCCCAAAATTATCAGAAACTCAAAACATTTTTGTAAATGTTAATGGGGCATATTTTTGTACAGATTTATTGCAAATGCCCTGTGATTGTAAAAATTTCGCTTTTATATGTTGCGCAAGATGTCGCAAAAATTATTGTTTTGTTTGTTTTTACGATAATTACCACTGCAGTTCATGTTTATAATTATTATATGTATAAAAATTGAATGTTTCCCAATCGATTTTGTTATTCTGATTAAAAACCCCATGATTCTCCTTATATACTTTACAATGAAAAATGGAAAACACGCCACCATGAAAAGTGAAAAGTGTCGTTGGACAAAAAGAAAATAATTTTTATTCAGTAATGTAACTAATTTGCTAAAGATAATGTAGAATTGGGAAACTCTCTGAATAATTGGTGGAATAACAAAAGAAAATGAAATAGAAGGAAAAAAGTGCCAGAGGAGGAATAGAACCCGAGACCTCTGGCGTAAGAGTCCGAGCCCTAAACATCCAGGCCAGACGGCGGCTCGGCAATGGACTAACATTTTATACTCGTAAGGCACCCAAGAAACTTTGGATCGATTTTTTCCGGGTGGTGCGTCCTAATATTTTAACCACGTTAGGTGTTAGGGGTCCTCTTTCACCACACAAAATTTCGGACGAATCGCCGACCCCACGCTCGTGCCGTCTCCTTGTCAGTGTGCTGTGCAAGGCATGCAGCAACTTCCCAGGCCAGCACAATCCCTGGACTCATCTCCAATTGAGAAGTGACTCGTATAACTCGTCAGCCAACGACTCTTGCAGGCGTGGCATAACGTATCTCAGGACAGTATTTGCCATCTGTACAATCGACTGCATGCCAGAGTCAGCCCTGCATTGCTGCCCAAGGAGGCTACAACACCACAAACTAATATGGGTGTTTCAGCATGGTTCGATACCTGATATCTGATAACTTCTTGTACTGTTTACCTATAAATTTAATCTCTTCATGTGCTCCACATGCACTGTTGCAACAATAAATCTTGTGTGAATTGTAAACTACTAAAAAGGTGTACTAACTTTTTTTCCAGCAGTGTGTTTATTGTCCATGCTATTAGTTAATTTCAAGTGTTGGTCATTTTCAAGCACTTACCACAATTCTCAAACAGCGTATCACATGTGATGAAATAGCCAGTACATATGTAAAGGCTAAGTCAGCTATGGGTGTGCTGAACAAGTAAGTACCGTAAACAGGCAAATTCAGACTTATAAGCTATTCATATTATTTGATAAGCCTAACATGTACATCTGGTATAAAATTGATTTAAATTTGGGAAAGATGTCTTACGGATATAAGATGCCATGCAAATATGGGTTGCATTATGAAACGAAAACTGTGCTAATGTCAAAACAGAAATCTAATTGATGTTAATTTGTTTCCTTGCATCGTAATTTCGAACTGTAGTTCTCTCGAGAGTGCTTCACTTGAATGTGTGTGAATCCAAAGAAACCTGCAGAGCTCATCATTCATGTTGTTCAGCATGTTGAATGATAAATTATACAGTCCGAAGGCTCAGGTATGTCCATTATTTAGTATTTACATGTAAATAATAAAGAAAATGTAACTGAGTTGTTACAGGTATTGAATCATTGCAACTTTAATCCTCAGGGATGTGTTGTAATTCACAGTATGTAAAATGTGGGAAATAACGTATTAAGCTGTAAAAGTTATGTATAGGGTACCCCATTGCACTTTATACATGATATATGTGCATTACAGGCATCAAAAGAATTGTCAGGATCTTGTTTGTTATCTAATGAAAGTTTATTATCTAACATAACCTCTGATGTAACTGGAACTAATAACTGTCTGGGAAATATTAATGTTTGGCTCAATTTCATATGTTGTTATCGATGTTTTTGAAAGCCTGCAGCTGTCATTTATTATTCAAGTAATGAACTACTGCACTAGTAATGTATTTTTTCGTGCTTAGCGTGATGCGTTTCGAGAATTTTTCTCATTGTAAAGTCCAAATATGAAAATAAGTATTTTGTCTGGTGTTTGAATATGTGTTATTCTGTGTCTCTTGCACTGTAGTCATCTTTTTGAGGTTATCAGGTACTATGCCTCATCAGTTACGTAGAAAACCACACAAACTATCACTCACGTTCTTTGCTTGTATAACATCACAAAAAATACACACGTAATACTGCACTCGAGAATGAGAATAAGTTCTCAAAATACATTTTGCTCAGCATGAATAAAATACGTAACCAGTGCTGTATTTATCCTAAAAACATTTGAGCAACACAAAGTGAATGATGGTGTCATCTAGTGCTCCAAGTGGCCATACGCCGAAACATACTAAATATGGTTCGACAAAGGTGTCATGATGATCATAACAATCACTGAACTGTGTTTGTACAGTAGACACAGTTTGGAAATGGTTATGATTAGTCATATCATCTTCATTCAAATGAACCAAGTTACTTCCATCAGCCACCGTGCCAAACAGAGCTTGGCAGCAGCAATAGATACGGCATGAATTGTTCCAACTTTTACATGTTTACCAGTTCATATCCGCTGAGTAGAATGCCCTGGTGTCAAGAAATTTAACCACGTAATATTTGTAAACACTACTGGATGGCCAACATCATGCCAATGTCATTCTTTTCTACACAATCATTTTCTTGTACTGCGTAAATCACGGGAAAATTATAAATATGTCGACACAAAATCCGGTGCAAATTAACATTATGGGCATTGGAAATTTGATAGCACCAATAAAAAAAATGTTGTAAATGGCGGGAAAACATTAATTCCGGGAACGTAAAAGTGGGGTTATACTGTATTTTGTACTTAATGTGCTTTTTTTTCTGAAATGGATGAACACAACATATCTGCAAGCCGAGACAATGACAAACTTCATGCCGCAATCAAGGTTCCTGCTGAAACTTCCTGGCAGATTAAAACTGTGTGCCGGACCGAGACTCGAACTCGGGACCTTTGCCTTTCGCAGGCAAGTGCTCTACCAACTGAGCTATCAGATTCTGCCGTGGAGATACAGTGCAAGCCGTGGAGGAAGTGCAACCATGAAAATAGTATGTCACTGGGATAAGTGTAATCTATTAAATAGGACAGACCATTTTTTTATTTACTCCTTATCAAAATAATTGTGATTTCTAAATCATTAAACACTTTTGTATTGCATAATCAGTGTCAACATGAGTACAGTGTACGATATTGTGTTTATCAGAGCCGGCCGGTGTGGCCGAGCGGTTCCAGGCGCTTCAGTCTGGAGCCGCGCGACTGCTACGGTCGCAGGTTCGAATCCTGCCTCGGGCATGGATGTGTGTGATGTCCTTAGGTTAGTTAGGTTTAAGTAGTTCTAAGTTCTAGGGGACTGATGACCTCAGATGTTTAAGTCCCACAGTGCTCAGAGCCATTTTTTTTGTTTATCAGAAACATCATATTTAATTTGAGAATTGGATGTTGGATTTGTACTCTTGACTTCCAGCAGTAACCGCAGCACTTTGAGAAACAAATTTCAATCTGAAGAGGTTGGCAAGTGTGCTGAAATAATAAGGTGAGCAAGATTGAATAATAGGAAATGGTACTCCCAACCAGGCTTTACTTTGCCATCCAGTATCATGGTGAAGAACCAGCAGAATATCACAAAAGGTGTAAATTTTGAGCAGCTTTTCACTCAGATGGCTGCATATCAAAGCATAAACATAGGAAGCAGGAGTCATCTGACCAGGTGACACATTTCCATTAATCCACGTCTGGTCTTGATGATTCCATGTTCACTGCAACTGTAATTGACGATGTCATTGCATCAACATGGAACAGACAGGGATTGTCTGCCACTGAGTCTCACATTCTGCAGTGTCTGCCGAACGGTGTGCTCTGAAACATTGTACTCTGTCATCTGATCTGCTACAGATTACTGCCTATCCTGCTTTACAAATCGGGGAAGCCTCTGATCACTACATTGCACTAAGGGGCATGGACATCCAACACCTTGTGGCCTATTTGTGGTCTGACCATCCTTCTACCACTTTGTGTAGATGCTGACGACTGGCTTCATCATTTTTGAGATACTCATTCCCCTGTGCGTGGCAGTAACAATCTGTCTTTTGTCAAAGTCTCTGAATTTCCCTGTTTGTGACCCTAACCTTCACTAGAATGATTGCCCATTCATCTGTGCTCTGCTTATGTCTACTTTCCTGACCACATCATGTTCCTGCAACACCACCGTTCAGTCTCGCAATGGGCAGTGGTCGTTATATTTTGGCTGGTCAGTGCCTATCTTCTGTGACAGGATAAGCCATGATCCTCCTACAACTGTCTTTCCCCAGTGACACTATCCCCACACACCCCATGGGAGAACCTCTGCTAGCATTGTCTGTAAATTGTAGAATCAAACATCGGTGGTGCCACAGTTTGGCTTTGAGAAGTCCTCAGATAGCCTAACAGTTAAACCAGCTGTTGAAAAAAAAGGTAAGAAATGAGAGGTCAATTCACAATCTGGAACAAATTTTCAATTACCAATACATATTCATTAAATTACCGTGGGTTTAATACATCCCTATCATATTTAGTGGTGGAGAGGTAGTTTGAAGGTTTGTGCTACGTGAAAATAATAAAATATGACCAATGTTAGAGTAGATGCATTAGTTTTCAGTGTTGCTAGGCTGTGTATTATCAGTACACGTAATGATACAATGATGTGACTTACGTTGGAAAGCTATATGTATTTTACAAAAATAATTACAGTTGATGCCCGAGTCGATTTTAGAATCCACACATGTCATGAAAAGGCTGTAAAGTTTCTTGTATTTTCATACCGAGCTCTCCCACAGTGATTTTACTTTTGTACTCGAGGAAAATTCTTCCATCTTTTTATAGCCACGATGTGATACCTCTTGGTTCTTTACTGTATCACTCAGATTTTAAAATAATGAACTTTCTTCTCAGCACTGTTTAATGGGAAGGATCAAACTTAATTTTCTTTGATTTGCAACTGCTTTCTTGCTATAAGTACAGCTGTTATACATTACAGTTGATGTATTTATCATGTGTGTGTTATAATTACTTTTGTTTATTATTCAGAAATGACTGTTGGTATAGCAGCGTCACTAGTGCTCGTGGGAAAAGCTTAGATAATGCCAGTGTGCAACAGTCTACAGTGTAATTTAATGTATTGTCTCTCAGTAATTATTTGTCGACACAGCACGTTTATGCTCAGGGCACTAATAGAAAAATTTATATTTTAAAAAAATAATAGTTAAAATATTCTTATTTGGTATTCTTTCTCATTAAATGGATCTTTCTGTTCATTAGGATTAATTCCATGACATTAAACGTCAGCCTACAGCAGGTGTCGTACAGTTAAATGACACACTATTACTGGTAGAAAGCAGTCTGGGTAAAGTTCACCTCTTGAGTGTGTAAGTAGCAACAGATTGGCTATGACAGAAAAAATATTGAAAAGAACTGGCATTAGTATCAAATCCACAATTTTTAGAGCTGTTCGGGTGATTGATGAATGGTCTGATGACATTTAATACATAGTGGTAGGATGCGGCTGGGGAAAGCGTAATATAAAAATAATAAAAATGACATAGTATTCATATTATTTAGAGTAGCTAAGCTGACGATATGAGAGCCATCCAGAAAGTAAAGAATGTTTGTGCATACAATCTGCGCACCTTTCTTGTGGCAACAACTTTTAAGTTTCTGGTGTTCATTGTGATGTGGACATGATCATATGTCAGACATTCACATGGTAAATGCAGAGCTAGCTGTGGCCAAATCCCACTGACTGTGAGGGATGAGGTTTTGTTTATTTCCTTCAGGTAGAAAATGCTAGACCCTGTGACATTCACCACAGGCCTGTTATCTTTTATGGCACAGAGCAGTGAATACAGTCAGTGTCTGAAAGTGATGCATGTTTAAGAAAGGGAGAAGTGAAGAAGAGATCAGGGCATGAAACGGTCACTCAGCAGTTAAGGCAACACAAAATCTGTGCACTGTGGGTGCCACATGTGCTCACAGCTGATTAGAAAGCTGTGAGAATGGGTGCTACATTAGCATTCTTGGAGCATTACAGAGGCGATGGTAACACATTCACTGACCAGGTTGTTACAGGGGATGAAACACACACACACAAACAATCAAATGACATCCTATAGAGTGCATCGTCCCCCATTGCCAGAGAATCCGTGCAATTGGAACAAACTGCATTGACTCAAAAACTAGCGGCTTCTTTGTCATGGAGCAGTGAAAAGGTCCTACTCATTGATCTTGTACACTGGAGCAAATCAGCAGTGAGGCATACTGTGCATCACTACTGGAATGTCTACATTGGGCCATCCAGAACCGCTGAAGAGGCAAGCTTTTCCATGGAATTGTTCTCTCGCACAACAATGCATGTCCGCATACTGCCTGGCAGACACAGGCCTTGTTGGGTGAGAAATTCCATTGGGACTAATTCGAGTATCCTCCCTACAATCCAGACGTGGCACCATTGGACTTCTTCCTGTTTCCAAAACTGACGGAGCTGTGTAACCTGGTTGAATAGCTGGGTGTTGTGTACATAGTTACGCGTAGTCAACACATACACAACTTTCCCACTAGACCGCGGCCCGCTAAGCACAACAGCTCAGGCGCAGCGCTCGTCCGTCTCCGCACTACGAGATGGCGCTGTCTTATAGACGGACCAAATTCTGCTTCCGCCGATCCGCGTATTAATATGTAACGCAGCCAATGAGATTTCTGCTAACATAGAACCTTTCCTCCTCGCGGATCCCACTTCCACAGTGATACATGAACGTGCGAGGTATTATAACGAGTGTACAGACCTCCGATTAGTCAGTCTGCATTTGTCTGCAGCAGTCTGTACCAGTCTGCATTTGTCTGCAGCAGTCTGTACCAGTCTGCATTTGTCTGCAGCAGTCTGTACCAGTCTGCATTTGTCTGCAGCAGTCTGTACCAGTCTGTACCAGTCTGTACCAGTCTGTACCAGTCTGCATTTGTCTGCAGCAGTCTATAGTCAAGTTTCAGTCTGCGCCTAATAAGATGATCATATTCCTGTACATAGCCATGAAGAGAAATGCATAAACACTTTGTCGAGTATCAGAGATATGGGAGAAAAAGATTAACGTACCAAGACCAAAGGAACTTCAGATTGTCAATTGTAAACGGCATCCAGAATCAAGTTAACGTAATGTCATCCTTTTATTGTTTTAATAAATGTGTGTGAAAATTAATCAAGTTCTGTTTAAAGTTGGTCACCGTCAGCCTGCTACTCTAAGCGTGCAAGTGGCATTTCTATCGTCTGACCTAACGGCAGAAGATAAACATGCCACAATAAGACCACGAGATATATTGCTGACACTCGTCTACTTTGTTAGAGCGACAAGTCAAATAATCTGACGGTGTGTGTACCGAAGGTATTACAGTACGCACACCACACTAGGTGACCAAATTATATGAGGAGTGTACACACAAACTGGTGCCAAGGTACGACAAGTGCCTTAATGTCAAAGGCAATTATGTAAAAAGTAGACAAAGTATGTGTCAAAACACACAGGGTGTACATACAGTCCGGGAACATTTCAATTATTTATTGCACAAGACCTAAACACTTTACAGGTGTCATACATATTGCATTTTGAAGAGAAACTCGGAACTTTTTTTTTTTACAAACATTAGATTTGTGAACCATGAGTGACCTAGCAGATGTCAATATGGTAATCAAATTCTTGCCATACCTGTCCCAGCATGGCACCGTCGACTGTGGCAGTCGCTTCCCGTATTCTCTGCCGGAGTTCTGCTACATAACTTGGTAGAGGCCGGACATAAACCAGATCTTTAATGTGTCCCCACAGAAAAAATGTCGCACAGACTGAGATCTGGTGATCGGGGAGGCCATTTCACGAAACAGCTGTCCCCTTCTGTAGCATGGCCAGACCATCGATGCAGCAGCTCCGTGTTCAGGTACCCACGAACATCATGATGAAAATGGGATGGAGCCCCATCCTGCTGAAAGATGAACAGAGAGTCCGATTGCATTTGAGGCATCAGCCATTGCTGCAACATGTCCAAGGAATATCCAATGACAGTGCTCTCGGCGAAGAACAATGGCTTGTACAGTTTTTGACTTGATAGGCACAAAAAACCTTTACCTTCGGGGAATCACTCAAATTCAATGCATTCATGTAAATGCTTTGTACCCCAAATTTGACAGTTCTGCCTGTTCACTTTCCCATTAGTGTGAAAGAGGCTTTGTTGCTAAAAATCAAGTGACCAACAGTGCAATCCCCATCCTCATTCAATTGTCGCAGCTCCGAACAAAACTCAAAATCTTTGTCGTCGTCATTGAGCTTCTACCACTTGCTCCAATTTGAATGGTTTCATAGACAGCTTCTGTCGCAGGACTTACCACACTGTCATTGGAGCCATTTAGAGTTCACGGGATGCACTCTGCACCCATTTCTTTGGACTCCTTATTAATGCCTCTCATACACACTCCACATTCACTTCACTCACACTGGGGTGTCTGCTTCTCTTCGCTGGGCACAAGCAACCCATCGTAAGGAATTTGTTGTGACAGTGGTAAATGGCCTTCCTTGTTGATGGCTTCTTAACGTACTTGATTGTAATCATCTGTTGGCCAGTTGTAGCACGCTGGCCGCTGTAGCCGAGCAGTTCTAGGTACTTCAGTCCAGAACTGCGCGACTGCTACGGTCGCAGGTTCGAATCCTGCCTCGGGTAGAGATGTGTGTGATGTCCTTAGGTTAGTTAGGTTTAAATAGTTCTAAGTTCTAGGGGACTGATGACCTCAGATGTTAAGTCCCATAGTGCTCAGAGCCATTTGAACAGCTGTAGCACACTTGATTTTGTCGAACTCCAACACACAGAAAGCTTGCTATGCACTTGCCCTGTTTGTGACTAGCGCTGACTATTGGCAAATTACCAAACTATGCTGTAGCGGTATACATGGAAACAAAACTTTCAGGGCTTCTCTTCAAAATGACATATGTATGATATATGCACAATGTTTGCTTCTAGTGCAATAAATCATTGAAAGTGTTCCCGGAATTTATGTACGCCATGTATATATTCAACTTCCGTGTTATTAGTAAAGAATGTCTTGAATTGGCGAAACATTCATTACTTTGTGGATGACATTCATAATTCACTCACAGTTAAAAGTCTGTGCGGGTAAGAGAAATGAGACCTGCAAGTGTGTCTGCAAGTCACACATCCCCGAGTTTTTTATCTGAACATATTAAAATCTTGTACACCCTTATAACTCTGAAGCTCTGATGGTAGAATTTTGGTCTACTGAAGTTGGGCCTTTTAATTTAAATTCCATTGGATGCAAACAAAGTATGACCATATTTTAATACAATATAGCCTGTCATAATCTTGATACATTCCATAAATTAAAAATTTCTGTCATAAATAATTAAATGGATTTTATGGAATTTTATCCAGAATATTTCCATAACATCCAGAAATTGAATGAAGTCATTTTGCAAGGTATCATGTATTACACACTGCTTAAAGTTAGATGTACAGTTCCGTTATCAAAGTTGAAGCATATTGAGGTGTTACATTCATTAATGTAATACACATTGCATTGTGTACTTGCAAAAAATATTTGAGACGAATGTTGAGAGAATCACTGATTTTTATGTTTAACATTATTTGTGATGTATGTAAGCGGTGGTCAAAAAGTTTGCATTTGAGGGCATTGCTCCAGCTTTTATGCAACAGAGTGCAACTCCAATGTAGGTATGTAAGCACGGACAAGTGAGCAAGTGTGGCATTTATGTATTTATGATTTGCACACTGGAAATGCAGGAATGTGAACAATAATGAACGTAATACTTCGGCAACTCTACCATCTGGTGAGCAAGATGTATGAGACAAGCGAAATACCCTCAGACTTCAGGAAGAATGTAATAATTCCTGTCCCAAAGAAAGCTGGTGTTGACAGATCTGAAAATTACTGAACTATCAGTATAATAAGCCACAACTGCAAAATACTAACATGAATTCTTTACAGACGCATGGAAAAACTGGTAGAAACTGACCTCAGGAAAGATCAGTTTTGATTCCGTAGAAATGTTGGAACATGTGAGGCAATACTGACCCTATGACTTATCTTAGAAAATAGATTAACGAAAGGCAAACCTACGTTTCTTGCATTTGTAGACTTGGAGAAAGCTTTTGACAATGTTGACTGGAATACTCTCTTTCAAGTTCTGAAGGTGACGGGGGTAAAATACAGGGAGCGAAAGGCTATTTAGTATTTGTACAGAAACCAGATGGCAGTTACAAGAGTTGAGGGGCATGAAAGGGAAGCAGTGGTCAGGAAGGGAGTGAGACAGGGTTGTAGCGTCTCCCCGATGCTACTCAATCTGTATATTGAGCAAGCAGTAAGGGAAACAAAAGAAAAATTCGGAGTAGGTATTAAAATCCACTGAGAAGAAATAAAAACTTCGAGGTTCGCCGATGACATTGTAATTCTGTCAGAGACAGCAAAGGACTTGCAAGAGCAGTTGAACGGAATGGACAGCGTCTTGAAAGGAGGGTATGAGATGAACATCAACGAAAGCAATACGAGGATAATGGAATGTAGTCGAATTAAATCGGGTGATGCTGAGGGAATTAGATTAGGAAATGAGATGCTTAAAGTAGTAAATGAGTTTTGCTATTTGGAGAGCAAAATAACTGATGATGGTCGAAGTAGAGAGGATATGAAATGTAGCCTGGCAATGGCAAGGAAAGCGTTTCTGAAGAAGAGAAATTTGTTAACATTGAGTATAGATTTAAGTGTCAGGAAGACGTTTCTGAAAGTATTTGTATGGAGTGTAGCCATGTATGGAAGTGAAACGTGGACAATAAATAGTTCAGACAAGAAGAGAATAGAAGCTTTTGAAATGTGGTGCTATAGAAGAATGCTGAAGATTAGATGGATAGATAACATAACTAATGAGGAGGTATTGAATATAATTTTAGAGAAGAGAAATTTGTGGTGCATCTTGACTAGAAGAAGGGATCAGTTGGTAGAGCATATTCTGAGGCATCAAGGGATTACCAATTTAGTATTGCAGGGCAGCGTGGAGGGTAAGAATCGTAGAGGGAGACCAAGAGATGGGTACACTAAGCAGATTTAGAAGGATGTAGGTTGCAGTAGGTACTGGGAGATGAAGAAGCTTGCACAGGATAGAGTAGCATGGAGAGCTGCATCAAACCAGTTTCTGGACTGAAGACCACAAAAACAACAATACTTTAACAGCCAACTAGAGAATAGATGCTATTATTCTCTTCTTGACTGCGAAAGGACGAACACTAGTAGATATCCATCAGAGAATGAAGAATGTGTGTGGGGTAGCGTGTCTATGAAAAACCACCATCGTGGAAAATGGTGATGAAGGGTGCTGCTACTTCATGATAACACGCAACCCCATATGACAAATGCTGTAGCATGAAAGTTGCACCAACTCGAGTGGGACACACTCGAGCACCCACCCTATAGTTCTGATCTATCCCCATGTGATTATCTAACAATACCACCACTTGCAAAGTAGATTAGAAATCACGCATCATATGTTCGCTTTATCGAGCAACAACAAAACTATTGACTGTGTGGATGGTGTCGTCAGAATCGAAATAATGAGGTCACTGTAAAAAAGTCATTAATTTGGCACTTATCTTGAATGGATTCCCTCGTAGATTTTGTCGAAGTCATTATGGCTCGTCTTGTCGATTCTAGGGAGATTCCACTTTGGCTGCTAGAAGGTCCAGAACTGTATTTTAGCAATATTTGAAGACCTAACAAATTCGTTTTTCAGGAAATTCTTAATGATCAAACAATCCCAGATCGGAACAATGGCATGGTAGAAATAATTTTTGACTTGGTGTTCACGATACACATTTTTAATAAACTTTTTGTAAATTCACATATACTTCTTCTTAATTGTCACATCATCAAGAAAACAGTTTTGTATCAATCTCCACATATGTAATTTACAATTTAACCAAACACAATACTTGACTGTTCTTTTACAAAGCGAAATAACAACATAACTTCTGCAAAGTGAAACAAAGACTGCTCTGTGCGCATTCACGCCAAAACGATTACAAGTAAGTCAAAGATTATGACAGTCTCACAGAAATGAATACATACAAGAACCATATCACTGTAATATATCGATATATCGGAGTACCTATACATTAATAAAACCAGATGTGGATATGGTCACAAAAATATGTCTTTTACATCGCAGAAAAGTAATAAGATATTACTGGTATCGAGAACTGGGGTTGGAGTGCCGAAATGGTCACGTAAATAAAGAACCATTACAATTATCACATCTTCGGTCCCTTAAAAAGGGTATTAAAGGTTCACCGATTCCTGCAGACAAGGAAGTGCAGCAGGCACTTATTGACTTCTTCATGTAGTAGGACACGGTGTTTTACCAGATGAGTATCTTCAACTTGGTGTGTTGGAGGGATGATTACCTCAATGCTCCCAATAATGTTGGCCAATTGGCATTGCAATTCTGGACTCCACAACCTTCAAATGAATATGTTTTGATCACCACTTATATCATAAAGAAACATAAGTTAGAGTGTGAAGCAAACATTAGAATGTGTGGAATAATTTAGATGAAGTTACAGGTAGCTCTGTAGCGGCTTTCAGTAACACCACAAAACTGTTCTCTGTTACTGCAAATGAAACAAGAATGACTCTGACATGAGGCAACTGCTAATATGACAGAAACAAGATGCAGACATAATTGCGTAGAAAACTAGGGAATGGGACATTTTCATCAATACATCTACCCTGCATTTTGAACGCAATATAACGACACTGTCATAACTGGGTAATAATAGCAGCTTAAACAACAATAATTACTTCAGTTAAAACTTCAAGAGAGACCGTGGTAGACATATTGAGAGCGTTCCAGATGGCAGAAATATTAATAATTCTGGTGTAAGTTTCACATTGCTGTATTATTTAAGAATTCTTCTTCTTCTGTTTATACTATTATAACTTTCAAGTTTTCATATGAGCATTATTATTTGTTACATAAACATTTGCAGATAAGAATGGAGATTTCATTCACAGTGAATGAGGTTACACAAAGTTCTACACCAGTGATGTGATCCATTACTAGTTAAGTCTTCACGTGTTACTCTTGTCTAATAATGTTCTGAGGCGTTCCCATGAGCTTCTCCATGCTGCGCTTGCTGTTGAACTCAAACCACCACACACCACTGAAGGAGTACATGAAACAAATAATACAAGACAAAGCAAATATAAGTATCCAGACACTGTAGCGTTGCTCTTGGGGGACGAAAATAAAAAGAATTGTTACTTTTTTTTTTAAATGTCGAAAAAGTGAATATTTTGGTGGGCCACTTGGCAACAGACTCAGGGATTGATTACACCATTATAATAACATATGTTGAGCATTAAATACCTGAATAAGAGCAGCATATTGATATATATTTGAGATCGTTCGGAAGGAACATTATCATTTCTGTGCATTTTTATAGTCGCGATGTAGTCATACCCGGATCAACACTAAGGGAGCAGAAGATTTGTAGACTTTAAAAGAAATGCAACACTACACAAAAAAAGCTGGTTCAGAAATAATAGGAAAACGATAATGTTCCTTCTGCCTCATGCTGCATTCGGCCCATCAGCGTGATCGTAATTTCTGGTGATGAAGTAACACAAAATAATTACCCTTCAGGTAAATAAGGAGATGGAAATCATCAAGGTTAATTTACTAAAATAAGCACACTTATCTTTAACACGCGTTTTTTTTTTTTTTTTTTTTTTTTTTTTTTTTTTTTTTTTTTTTTAAATGCTACACACCTTTTCATATTAAATTACAATAGATCACCATTGTGGTTAAATACTTTATACATAACTGTCAAAATGTCCTCTTGATGCTGTCTTTTCATAATCAGTTACAAGAAACTACATGGTTTCTGATTGGAAAAAATAACAGTTAGCATATTCACTCAATATTTTCACATAAAATATAAAATACAGTTGCGGAACTCAGCAAGTCCGCGTCCGCCTTTCATAGACTACAAACAGTAAAAGGTGAGGTGCCAAAAGCCTCATTTGTCTTGAAACAACAGAATTCTTTTTTATACCATTAATCGATACATGTACATAGAGATTTACAGACACCGCGCAAGAACGGCAAAGATAAAGAATAATAGACTCTGTCGCTGCTATGCGATGGTTCATTTCTTTTACTTTACAATTGTTCGATAACTTTAGGCCATCAGGCATTTACTATTGAGCATATATTAATGTTTGTGAGGCAAAAATTACTAATATTACAACACCTGCCTGAAAATGACTTAAAAGTTCATGACACCCTCCATCGGTAGTGCTGGAATTCAATATGGTGTTGGGCCATCCTTAGCCTTGATGACAGCTTCCACTCTCGCAGGCATACGTTCAGTCAGGTGCTGGAAGGTTTCTTGGGGAATGGCAGCCCATTCTTCACGTAGTGCTGCACTGAGAAGAGGTATTGATGTCGGTTGGTGAGGCCTGGCATGAAGTTGGTGTCCCAAAACACCCCAAAGGTGTTCTATACGATTCTGGTCAGGACTCTGTGCAACCCAGTCCATTACAGGGATGTTATTATTGAGTAACCACTACGCCACAGGCTGTGCATTATGAATAGGTGCTCAATCATGTTGAAAGACGCAATTGCCATCCCCAAATTGCTCTTCAAATTGCTAGATGGTGCTTAAAATATCGATGTAGGCCTGTACTGCGATAGTGCCACGCAAAAAAAAACAAGGGGTCCCCTCCGTGAAAAACACGACCACGCCATAACACCGCCGCCTTCGAATTTTACTGTTGGCACTACACATGCTGGCAGTTGACGTTCACTGAACATTCGCCATACCCACACCCTGCCATCAGATCGCCACATTTTGTACCGTGATTCGTCACTCCACACAGCATTTTTCCACTCTTCAGTTGTTTAATGTTTATGCTCCTTACATCAAGCCATGCGTCGTTTGGTATTTACTGGTGTGGTATGTGGCTTTGAGCAGCCAGTCGACCATGATATCCAAGCTTTATCACCTCTTGCCTAACTGTCATAGTACTTGCAGTGGATGCTGATGCAGTTTGGAATTCCTGTGTGATGGTCTGGATAGATGTCTGCCTATTACACATTATGGCCCTCTTCAACTGTCTGCAATCTCTGTCAACCAAGAGGTGAGGCCAGCTTGTATGATGTTGTGCTGTGCATGTCCCTTCACATTTCCACTTCACTATCACTTTGGAAACAGTGGACATAGAAATATTTAGGAGTGTGTGCTCTCTCATGATGTCTAATGACTACTGAGGTTACTGATATGGAGTACTTGTACCTGGCAGTAGGTGGCAGCACAATGCACCTAATGTGAAAGATATACGTTTTTGGTGGTGTCACATAGTGTATTTACCCTAATACAAAATGCCCTGTCTATTAAAATGCCTCTTTAGCACATAATTTAAATATCATAAACAGAATAATAATATTAATTATAGACATGCTTGCTCATTTATGTACGAAAGTGAGGGTACAGATAACTTTGCACTTCTAGTGCTCATGTGAATAGTCTTAATTTACTTTCCTAAAAATTCTGTACCCTTACAATATACATCTATTCACTGGCATTTAGTCCACATTAGCAGAAGACATCTTCTTAGATAGACAGATTGTCAATGTCCTTTCAACTCAAAAGTTTTGTTGGAGTGAACACCATTTCTAAAAGTGTTTGTTGTGTTAATAACAATTATTATTATCAGTTGCATGTAGTTTAAATAAATGAAAATTATAACAGTGATGCTGTCCTTTAACCACAAAGTAATTATTATTGTGGAAATTCACACATGTAGTCTCAGATATCTGCATCAGAGGAAAATTTTATCCACTGAGTAGTTATTATAATGGATGTATCTGTGGCTGTTCACATTGGTGTTCTCACACATGGTTCAATAAAAAGGTTTTGGTGTTAACATGGATAAGGACAAGTAAGAATTTGCAATGCTGGATGACCAGCTGATATATTGCACTTAGTTATTTCATAATTCGGCCAACTAAGGGCACTATTAAGCTAGCACCTACTGCGAGAGTTGTTTTTTTTTTTCCCCAGTCAGATTTTTTCATCAGTGCATCATTCATCTGATCATATGGCAGTGGTTGTTTCTTGGGTCAGAAAATCCCAAATATTACTACAGCTGTTTTGAAGCTGTCTCATTTTGGGTAGTCATCTGGCTGTATACTCATTCACATTCTGACATTTGTGTATAACAATTTTTTTGTATTTTTTCAGCGACCATTGAGTTACTGACTAAAGTACAGGCTGCCTTGACTGCATCTGCCACAAAACAGGATGAAAGTGAGGAGAAAGAGGCGGACTACTCAGATCTCTGGACAGCAAAACCATTCAAAGACACGGATCATTGGTTTCTCATCACAGGTTTGGACCTTTCTTATTTAAATTGCTGTAGCTGGAAACATTGACCTCATATTTTGTCAGTGATGAATTACATGTATATATAACAGTGCCAGGTTTACATTGTGAGACGACTGGTGTTGAATTAGGAGCTAATTCTTGTCTGACATATTGTGTAAGTGGCATTAACATGATGTTTGCTAATTGATCAAATCTTGCACATGATTTTCTTGCATGTTTTATGACATGCAGTGTGAGTAGTTACCATAGGATAACAATGACTCACTTGTAAATGGCAGCAGCACTGAAATTATAATAGGAGGCATTTCAAAATTAATGTAGTGGTTCCAAATGGCTCTGTGTAATTCCATAGTCATAGATCAATAAGAATTACAGAGATTTTAAAAGAAAATACATAAGACGGTGAATCAGAAGGTTCACACACATTCCAAAACTGAGTTGTACAGTAGATGGTGACACTGTGTTCTGCTCTTGGTCACTTAACTTTTTGAGCCTGACATCCGAGGATTTCTTTTAGGTGAAGTATCTGAAATTCTTTATCTAAAACAATAATGGGGAGGATGGTGAATCAGATGCACAACTGATTCACATAATGAACAAACAGTGATTTATTCACTGCATAACATACTTACTAATCCTCTTATTAGTGTACAGGAGAAATGTCAATAGTTGGTAATGTAACAGAAATTCTTCTAGGTTGTATGTACAATGGTAGTCTGAAAAGTTTCAAACCCAACCATGAAATAGGACATTTTTTCCTCAAATTAATTTTTATTTTTAAATAGAATCTTTGTGCAAGTCTACGCACATCTCCCAATGATGCTCCCATCTCTTTAACCTGTCCAAATAACCGGCAGTATCTTTCTCTGCAAAATAGTTGTTTATGAAGGTGTTGGCATCTTCGTTTGATGAAAATTTCTCTTCCATGGCCAATTTTTAGCCAAGGGGACAAAAAATAAGTCATTTGGGTGCTAGATCGCAGTTGGTTGACTTTTGCCCTAACAACCACTGAGGTGTGAGGTGGCACAGAGCACGTGCCACCCAGTGTGTGGTCACCTTCCTCATTCCTAAATTTTCAGTCAATATGTGACAAACACATTCTGTAGGTATGCTCATAGATTCTGCCATACCTCTCATCTTAATTTGGTGGTTCTCTAGCACCATTTGTTGGGCTTCACCAATAAAATTATCAGTGTTGCAGTTTTTGGCTATCCAAGACATGCATCTTCACCCAAGCTGGTACAGCCATATTTGAATTCAGCTGCTGAAAAAAATTTCAGTTGACATATATAGAATACAAAGACACAAATACAGACATTAGACCATTCTTGCATAGACCGCCAAATAACCCACAAGTCGAAACAACAATAAAAACTATCAACACAATCATACACAACAAAATAAATGAAAACACAACTATGGAAGAGTTACAACTACTGGTTTATATAGGCGCACTCACTACACTAAATACACACACTAGGCAGAGATCAGAACCAACCAACACACAGAAGAAACCCACAAAACCAGCATGGCAACACGGGCTACAGATCAGAATAGAAAAACTGAGAAAACACATTGGACAGCTAACACAATTTATAAGAAATGAAATGTCGAAAAAGGTTAGGTAAAATCTCACAAGAAGCGATGGAGCAATTAGATGAAAAGAAGCAGAAATTACAAGCATTGGCCAAACGACTTAGAAGATACAAAAAAAGCGAAAATAGAAGGAAACAAAACCAAACATTCAACACAAACCAAAAGAAATTTTACCAGACAATAGATAACACACACATTAAAATAGGCAATCCACCAAACATAACAGACATGGAACACTTCTGGAGCAACATATGGTCCAACCCGGTACAACATAACAGACATGCATGGTGGATACAAGCAGAAACAGACACATACAAGATGATACCACAAATGCCTGAAGTGATAATTTTGCAACATGAAGTCACCCAAGCAATTAATTGTACTCACAATTGGAAAGCCCCTGGAAAAGATAAAATAGCAAATTTCTGGCTAAAGACGTTCACCTCGACACATTCACATCTAACTAAATTATTTAACAGTTACATTGCAGACCCATACACATTCCCTGATACACTTACACAAGGGATAACTTATCTTAAACCTAAAGATCAAGCAGACACGGTGAACCCAGCTAAATATCGCCCCATAACGTGCCTACCAACAATATACAAAATATTAACTTCAGTCATTACACAGAAATTAATGACACACACAACACAGAAAAAAATTATAAATGAAGAACAAAAAGGATGTTGCAAAGGAGCACGAGAATGTAAAGAGCAACTGATAATAGATGCAGAGGTGACATATCAAGCTAAAACTAAACGCATACATTGATTACCAAAAAGCTTTTGATAGTGTACCCCACTCATGGTTACTACAAATATTGGAAATATACTAAGTAGATCCTAAATTGATACAGTTCCTAAACATAGTAATGAAAAATTGGAAAACCACACTTAATATCCAAACAAATTCAAATAATATCGCATCACAGCCAATACAGATTAAGCGTGGAATATACCAAGGAGACTTATTAAGTCCTTTCTGGTTCTGCCTTGCTCTGCACCCACTATCCAACATGCTAAATAACACAAATTATGGATACAATATTACTGGAACATACCCACACAAAATCACACATTTGCTATACATGGATGATCTAAAACTACTGACAGCAACAAATCAACAAATCAACCAATTACTAAAGATAACAGAAGTATTCAGCAATGATATAAATATGGCTTTTGGAACATACAAATGTAAGAAAAATAGCATAGTCAAGGGAAAACACACTAAACAAGAAAATTACATATTGGGTAACCACAGCGATTGCATAGAAGCGATGGAAAAAACTGATGCCTATAAATATCTAGGATACAGACAAAAAATAGGAATAGATAATACAAATATTAAAGAAGAACTAAAAGAAAAATATATACAAAGACTAACAAAAATACTGAAAACAGAATTGACAGCAAGAAACAAGACAAAAGCTATAAATACTTATGCTATACCAATATTGACCTACCCATTTGGAGTAGTGAAATGGAGTAACACAGACCTAGAAGCACTCACTCAATACACTTACACGATCACAATGCCACAAATATAGAATACATCACATACATTCAGCAACAGAAAGATTCACATTAAGCAGAAAGGAAGGAGGAAGGGGATTTATCGACATAAAAAACCTACATTATGGACATTATATATAAAAACAAAGATGAGGTGACTTACCGAACAAAAGCGCTGGCAGGTCGATAGACACACAAACAAACACAAACACACACACACAAAATTCAAGCTTTCGCAACAAACTGTTGCCTCATCAGGAAAGAGGGAAGGAGAGGGGAAGACAAAAGGAAGTGGGTTTTAAGGGAGAGGGTAAGGAGTCATTCCAATCCCGGGAGCGGAAAGACTTACCTTAGGGGGAAAAAAGGACAGGTATACACTCGCACACACGCACATATCCATCCACACAATTTAATGTTTCCTTCCATTATATTGATATCATTAATTTAATGTTTCCTTCCATTATATTGACTACATTATGGACAGGTAGACAATTTAAGAAAATTCTTTCTAGAACGAGCAGAACTCAGCAAAATACACAAAGCAATCACTCATATAAATACATCTGCTACACCACTGGAATTTCATAACCACTTCTACAACCCTTTAGATCACATAACATCAACAGATACGAAGAAAGTAAATTGGAAAAAGAAAACATTACATGGCAAGCACCCGTATCATCTAACACAGCCACACATCGATCAATATGCATCCAACACATGGCTAAGAAAAGGCAATATATACAGTGAGACGGAAGGATTCATGATTGCAATACAGGATCAAACAATAAACACCAGATATTACAGCAAGCATATTATTAAAGATCCCAATACCACAACAGATAAATGCAGACTTTGCAAACAACAAATAGAAACAGTAGATCACATCACAAGCGGATGTACAATACTAGCAAATACAGAATACCCCAGAAGACATGACAATGTATCAAAAATAATACATCAACAGCTTGCCTTACAACGTAAACTTATAAAACATCACGTTCCCACATACAAGTATTCACCACAAAATGTACTGGAGAATGATGAGTACAAATTATACTGAAACAGAACCATTATAACAGATAAAACAACACCACATAACAAACCTGACATCATACTCACCAATAAAAAGAAGAAATTAACACAACTAATCGAAATATCCATACCCAATACAACAAATATACAAAAGAAAACAGGAGAAAAAATTGAAAAACACATCCAACTGGCTGAGGAAGTCAAGGACATGTGGCATCAGGATAAAGTTGACATTATACCAATTATACTATCAACTACAGGAGTCATACCACACAATATCCACCAGTACATCAACGCAATACAGCTACATCCAAACTTATATACACAACTACAGAAATCTGTAATTATTGATACATGTTCAATTACCCAAAAGTTCCTAAACGCAATGTAACATATACCGTAAAGTTAAAAGGAAGTCACGCTTGATCAAAGTCTGCGTCACTTTCCATTTTTGACCAGACATAACGTCTGAGGAAAGAAAGAAATAATAATAATTATAAAATATCCAACATTCCACATAACATGGCCAACTGGTGTGGCCGAGCGGGTCGAGGCGCTACAGTCTGGAACCGTGCAACCGCTACGGTCGCAGGTTCGAATCCTGCCTTGGGCATGGATGTGTGTGATGTCCTTAGGTTGGTAATATTTAAGTAGTTCTAAGTTGTAGGGAACTGATGACCTCAGATGTCAAGTCCCATAGTGCTCAGAGCCATTTTCCGCATAACACCTTCACTTTGTTTTTTCCTTCTTTTTTCCTTTCTAGAAATACTTACCTCCAAGCTATGCATAGCACAATACTAACACCTCTTCCTCTTTCTGAGCTCAGCATCTCACTCATTATGGAGGGATGCTGATTCAGTGTATAGTGTGTGCAGTGACTGATAGTGAGATATGAGTGAACAGTGTGGCATTACATTATTTAATAAGTTATTTGTAAAAAAAAAAAGTATTGTATACCAGGAGTAAATCTAATGATAGTCTCTAACTAGAAGTCTGTAGAAATATGTGTATATGAATTAGCTTATTTTAAATTGATCTAAATTTGTAAGTACTTTGACATGTCCTATAGCCTTGTAAAAATAGATCTATAGATGATTAAAGCTACTACTACTGCTGCTACTACTACTATCTGCAAAACACTAAAAATCATATCTCCATAAAGCCAAGACCATGTGGAGTTGGTCTGAGGGGAATGGTGGATACTCTGAAGAAGCTAAGGTCTAAATCACATTGTGTTGTAGCTAACGATAGAGAGAAAATTTATTTTGTTGTATTTAGTTTGTATGATGTGTTTATTTCAATGTACATAGCTTTTCTCACGGGTGATCAAAAACTTTTCTGCTGTGCACTTAGCAGTAGCTTGTGTAGTGTGTCAGTGTTGATTCATTAAGCTAAACAAGTAGCATTTAATAGTTTTTCCACATATTATGTGAAATTTCTGATATGGCCACCTTACACTGAGGTGTGAATTACAGAGGAAGGTGAAGATGCAGTGGCTGCCCTGAGTGGGGAGTCGGTGGTTGCCCCAGTGGTGCCTGAGGAGAAGCCCGTGAAGAATGAGATCTGCGTTATATCCGCACCCAGCATTGTCATCACTGTAGAGGCAGGCATCGGGACACGGACATTGCCGATGATCCTGCTGGAGATGGGCTTCCAGGGCGAGGCTAAGAACTGGAGCTCACAGGTAGGGTCTCCGATGGAGTGTTTACTGCTGGAAATGGAAAGTGTTACATCGTGAAGGACCAGTTCAATTATTTGTCAAACTTTGTGGAGATGTTCATCACATAACAGGTACCAAATAATGGAAATTTTATTCTATGTGGAAAAGATATCCAACATCAACATTAGTATTAAATGTGACTTACCGAACGAAAGCGCTGGCAGGTCGACAGACACACAAACAAACACATACATAAACACAAAATTCTAGCTTTCGCAACAAACGGTTGTTTCGTCAGGAAAGAGGGAAGGAGAGGGAAAGACGAAAGGAAGTGGGTTTTAAGGGAGAGGGTAAGGAGTCATTCCAATCCCGGGAGCGGAAGGACTTACCTTAGGGGGAAAAAAGGACGGGTATACACTCGCGCGCGCACACACACACATATCCATCCACACATATACAGACACAAGCAGACATATTTAAAGACAAAGAGTTTGGGCAGAGATGTCAGTCGAGGCAGAAGTGCAGAGGCAAAGATGTTGTTGAATGACAGGTGAGGTATGAGTGGCGGCAACTTGAAATTAGCGGAGATTGAGGCCTGGTGGGTAACGGGAAGAGAGGATATATTGAAGAGCAAGTTCCCATCTCCGGAGTTCGGATAAGTTGGTGTTAGTGGGAAGTATCCAGATAACCCGGACGGTGTAACACTGTGCCAAGATGTGCTGGCCGTGCACCAAGGCATGTTTAGCCACAGGGTGATCCTCATTACCAACAAACACTGTCTGCCTGTGTCCATTCATGTGAATGGACAGTTTGTTGCTGGTCATTCCCACATAGAATGCATCACAGTGTAGGCAGGTCAGTTGGTAAATCACATGGGTGCTTTCACACGTGGCTCTGCCTTTGATCGTGTACACCTTCCGGGTTACAGGACTGGAGTAGGTGGTGGTGGGAGGGTGCATGGGACGGGTTTTACACTGGGGGCGGTTACAAGGATAGGAGCCAGAGGGTAGGGAAGGTGGTTTGGGGATTTCATAGGGATGAACTAACAGGTTACGAAGGTTAGGTGGACGGCGGAAAGACACTCTTGGTGGAGTGGGGAGGATTTCATGAAGGATGGATCTCATTTCAGGGCAGGATTTGAGGAAGTCGTATCCCTGCTGGAGAGCCACATTCAGAGTCTGGTCCAGTCCTGGAAAGTATCCTGTCACAAGTGGGGCCCTTTTGTGTTTCTTCTGTGGGGGATTCTGGGTTTGAGGGGATGAGGAAGTGGCTCTGGTTATTTGCTTCTGTACCAGGTCGGGAGGGTAGTTGCGGGATGCGAAAGCTGTTTTCACGTTGTTGGTGTAATGGTTCAGGGATTCCGGACTGGAGCCGAAGACCTAGGCTGTAGGGAAGGGACCGTTTGATGTGGAATGGGTGGCAGCTGTCATAATGGAGCTACTCTTGCTTGTTGGTGGGTTTGATGTGGACGGACATGTGAAGCTGGCCATTGGACAGGTGGAGGTCAACGTCAAGGAAAGTGGCATGGGATTTAGAGTAGGACCAGGTGAATCTGATGGAACCAAAGGAGTTGAGGTTGGAGATGAAATTCTGGAGTTCTTCTTCACTGTGAGTCCAGATCATGAAGATGTCATCAATAAATCTGTACCAAACTTTGGGTTGGCAGGCCTGGGTAACCAAGAAGGCTTCCTCTAAGCGACCCATAAATAGGTTGGCATACGAGGGGGCCATCCTGGTACCCATGGCTGTTCCCTTTAATTGTTGGTATGTCTGGCCTTCAAAAGTGAAGAAGTTGTGGGTCAGGATGAAGCTGGCTAAGGTAATGAGGAAAGAGGTTTTAGGTAGGGTGGCAGGTGATCGGCGTGAAAGGAAATGCTCCATCGCAGCGAGGCCCTGGACGTGCGGAATATTTGTGTATAAGGAAGTGGCATCAATGGTTACAAGGATGGTTTCTGGGGGTAACAGATTGGGTAAGGATTCCAGGCGTTCGAGAAAGTGGTTGGTGCCTTTGATGAAGGATGGGAGACTGCATGTAATGGGTTGAAGGTGTTGATCTACGTAGGCAGAGATACGTTCCACCTAATCTTATATCCTCCTTTCAAGACACTGTCCATTGCGTTCAGCTGCTCTTAGAGGTTCTTTGCTGTCTCTGACAGAATTACAGTGTCATCAGCATACATCAAAGTTTTTATTTCTTCTCCATGGATTTTAATTCCTACTCCAATATGTCCTGCATGTAATAACCTAGCATAAAATTAGTATTCATATTCCGTATGTGTAGTTTTAGTTCACAAAGTGTTACTTTCGGATTGAAAGTAATGAACAAAATCTGAAAAAAAGTGCAGTCCAGAAATAACTTCCATGAGGCTATTAACAAAATATCATAGTAGTTAAAACTGATGTATTTCGAAAATCTTAAAACAGCGCTTTTGTGCCACTGGCAAATTCCACATGCTTCGAATTCTAAAAAGGATTGCAGACAGTCAGTGATGACATCTTGAAGGTCTTCATCAGAGTCGAGGCATTTGGACCTTAGTGCACTTTGTTGTTGTTTGTGTGTGTGTGTGTGTGTGTGTGTGTGTGTGTGTGTGTGAGAGAGAGAGAGAGAGAGAGAGAGAGAGAGAGAGAGAGAGAGAGAGAGAGAGAGAGATGAGGTGGAAATCACTTTGAGTCAAGGTTGTGCTGGAGAGCAGATTTAAGAAATGTCCCATTTAAAATGGCACAATAATTCTTGAGTTTGCTGGACCGTATGTGTCAGAGGAACAAGTATAGTTAATAGTTTGTGTTGTTTTGAATGACTCTCCTCGTTATATGACAGTAGGCACCAGAATTGATTGTCCTTTCGTGCTTCTCAAAATTTACAAAAGAGATTCCTTTAGTGTTCCAGAATATGGTAGTGATAACATTTCTGGCTGATAGTTCAGTGTGCTGTTTTGTTGGGCAATTTGGTAAGACTCTACACCACTGACTGCTGTCTTGTCTCCTCGTTAGTGCTGAAAACTTGTATCACATCACTAATCGCAGTGTTATTTAGCAACCCTTCTCCTTCCTCAGTACACTGAGAAAGAAATTACTGAAAAACTCTTGTCCATTAAATTCTGTGATTGCCAGGAAGAAGTTTTGGAACCTGGCGAGCACAAAAATTCAGGTATCCTCATTGTTCAGTGATGATCTTGTGCAAAACTCTCGTAAGAGTCTGCATAAAACTGCGAGGTAGGATATCACAAAATGTTGGTTCTGACAAATTGTTTCTTCAGTTTCCTGTACTAGTTTGTTACTACCGACAGAGGACCAACTTTTTCATTTGTTTCCCACTTTTAAGTGATACTATGAAAATGATGTAACGTTTGGCACCACCACTGCTGCCTGCAACAGAAGTCTTTCTATGTAGTTTCAAGGTTTTATATATCATTTTCATCTTTGTTTTCTTGTCAGGTACTCTTTGCTATTGAAGTGAGGAATTTTCTCTCTGCTGCTGTCCCCTTTTCAGCTGTCTTACAAGAAGTGAAAAATGCAGAAGCAGGTGTAATTTGTCTTTTCCTGGTGGAAGTTGAATGTGGTGGACATAGAGGCGTATGCTCACAGTTTTTAGTAAACAATAAGTTTTAAAATAAAAGGTGTACAACTTTGCTTCTGCCTTTTTTCCCCAACATTTGAGGCTTTAATGAAACAAATTGTTTACTCATGTATCATTCAAAGTATTTTCCATCACTGGCCACTACTTTCTCCCAGCTTTCGGGCAGTGAACGAATCCCGTGTCGAAAAAATTGTTCATCTTTTGAAGTGATCCACAAATTGATCCAATTTGTGACTTCTTCATGAGATCGGAAGTGTTGGTCAGCCAGGCCATGCGCCATTGATCTAAACAGGTGATAGTCAGAGGGAGCAATGTCTGGAGAATACGGTGGGTGGCGTAGGACTTCCCATTTTAACATTTCCAAGTACGTTTTGACCTCGTTTGCAACTTGGGGTCGAGTGTTGTCATGCTGCAAAATCACTTTATCGTGCCTCTTGCTGTATTGTGGCTATTTGTCTTTTAATGCTTTCCTCAAATGCATTAATTGCATTCAATAATGAGCACCTGTGATTGTTTCACTTGGTTTTAACACCTCGTAGTACACGACGCTGAGCTGGTCCCACCAAATGCAGAGCACGATCTTGGAGCCGTGAATATTCTTTTGGCCATCGACGTGGAAGCTTGGCTGCAATATCCCCATGATCTTTTGCATTTAGGGTTATCGTAATGAACCCATTTTTCATTCCTCGTCACAATGCAATGCAGAAATCCCTTCTGTTTTTGCCTCTGAAGCAACTGTTCACAAACACACAAATGCCGTTCAACTTCTCTTGGTTTGAGCTCACATGGGACCCAAGTTCCTTCTTTCTGAATCATGCCCATAGCCTTGAGACATTTTGAAATGGCTTGCTGTGTCACTTCCACTAATTGTGCCAATTCTTCTGGAGTTTGACATGAGTCTTCACTCAGCAATGTCTCCAATTCTGCATCTTTGAAAACATTCTCTCTTCCACCACTATGCCGGTCTGCGACGTTAAAATCACCGTTCTTGAAGCGTTGAAACCACCCATGACACATTCATTCACTAATAGTGTCCTTACCATACGTACCTGAAAGCATTCGATGAGACTCGGCCACTGTTTTCTTCATAATGAAACAAAATAGTAACACCTCCCGCAAATGACAAGAATTGGGCTCGTAAACTGACATTTTCAATCGAGAGCAACGTTATGATGCAGACACAAATCGACTAATGTTTGAATGAGGTTATGTTGACCGAGGTACAAGCTAACTGCCTGATGTCTGCGATCTGTTTCTTTCAACAGCTACTTGCCGTTGTCGCCACCTATCGGCAAATGGCAGAAGCAAAGTAGTACACGTTGTACTTTGGTATGGGCTGTATCATTTGATAATGTACTTAATGTAAGATTGGTGGGAGAGGCAGATGAAACAGAAAGAAGTAAGAGAATTTTTTTGATGATATTGTGACAGCATCTTCAATCGTCATAGTCGGCCGCGGTGGCCGTGCGGTTCTAGTACTGCAGTCCGGAACCACGGGGCTGCTATGATCGCAGGTTCGAATCCTGCCTCGGGCATGGATGTGTGTGATGTCCTTAGGTTAGTTAGGTTTAAGTAGTTCTAAGTTCTATGGGACTGATGACGTAAGATGTTAAGTCCCATAGTGCTCAGAGCCATTTCAATCGTCATACTTGGCTCAGATTCCGCACAAATTTTGCAGTGAATTTAAACAGCTTTGAGATTTTGTGCTACACAACAAATTTCATATTTGGGAGGACTTTCAGCAGCAACACTCCCATTGAGCAGCTATTGCAACTGAATGAAAAGCAATGTAACTTTCTTACTATTGCAGCTCTAAACATACTGACTTATTGCCAAAGTCAGTTCAGCAGCAGTTGTCTTGTGTGTCCCCAACCCCACTCCAAACAGCACGCCACACCAATTCCTATGCTATATGATAACAGAAGCTACCTTCTGGATGGCATAATTTTTGTGATTGTAGAGGAAAACAAACATACCAGCAACAAAAATAATGAAAAGAATCAGAATTGTCTTACATTGCAGTATACTCTAGCTTTGGTAACCTGCTAAAATGCCTCCCACAGAGTAAATAATGGGCAATGGGAAAAGTAAGCAGTCTGCAGTGGAGGGGAAGAGATTTTACTGACAACACTGGCTCAGGAGAAACAGAAATGTTGTAAACTGCCGCCATCAACACTCCAACCTGTGATCGAACAAAAAAATAACTAGAGGTGATTGGAATTAATGTAGTAGGAAAGCGGAGCTTTCATATAGGGATGTCCCTGTTTAGATTTAAATGTAGCTTGAGCACAGTTCATTTTAACTTACATAGATAATGCACATGGAATATGTTTAATAGTTCATAACGAGCAAAATTTGTAAATACGAGCATTTATTTGATAATCATTTCAATCCTAACAGTTGATACTTACACACATCACTATTGTTATAACACAATTTTCACTATGGTTAGTGTCATCCCGGGTTGTTCTCCATAAAAACCACAGAAATGTAGTTGGAACATGGAACATGACAATTGCTATTTTTTGTTTTTGTTGCAGATGATTGTTAAGTTCAGATACTTAAGCAACTTGTAACCAACATGCTATTTGTTTAACAAGACCCTATCAGAATATTTTAATCCAAATCACCAATTAAAATGTTTCCTTTCATCACATTTTCCCTCTTTGCGCAACATTCACATTACTATCATGTTTCGTAGTAACTTCTGTTGCACTCCTTTAAATTATGACTACTTTCACTTGACTCAAGCAACTACAGACTACATGAGAATGACCAAGAAACCTCGCATTATCGACACTACAGTGCTCGACTATCTTTTTTCTGTTTGAGCAAGATTTTTCCAGAAATTTGAGGCCAAAATGGTCTGATTATTAACTTTAAAAAGCTCATCTGATGTGTAAGGTTCATCCAGCAAATGGTCTAGATCTAGTAGCCTCGCCATTATCTGTCAGAACGTTGGCTTCCTCTAGAAGGAGGCTTCAGTTCTGCATGACAGTGTTTCGGTGCGGGTCTCCCACCCTCATCGTGTCCAACGGGGAGCTCACTACTAGTAGCTGGCTCTTCTGTTTTGAGAATGCCTATCACCTCTATATTTCACCTGGTGCTTCCATTCAGTAAACATAATGACCTGTGTCCATTAAACATTTCCCACATCATATACGATGCCAATAGTCTGTGAGCTGTGCATCGGGTTGATGGGGTAGGTTTCCAGGTTCATCCTTTCCTCAAATGCTGCAGTGTCCCTGCAGATGAGAGAGAATGCAGTACCGGTGAATGGGTGTAGTTGCCGCACTGGTGTCTGCTTCCAGCGTGCCACTGCAATCGATGTTGACTCTTTCACTGCAGCGGTCAACTTCTTAACACAGTCAATGTGCTGCAGAGCCATAATTGGACTTCTGTAACTGTAGTGGATTGGCACCCCATGTCCTGCTCATTAACTACCGGATAATGTTGTTGACTTGTGCAAGCAATATGTTGGTCTCAGTAGTTGTGGTATGCTTACAATGTTTAGGAGCTGAGAGTGAGGGCATGTTGTGTGTTGCAGCTGTACGTGGACAGCAACCTGAGCGTGCAGATGGCCTACTACAACAGCTACCTGGCGCTCTGGGAGCCGCTCATCGAGCCGGTGGAAGTGCTGAAGGATGGCAAGCTGTCTCACGCCCTGTGGGAGCTCCGTGCAGAGGTAACGTTTCCTTATCTCTTTCATCGTGTTACCTGTAATGGGGAATAAATAAGGGTGGAGGTGAGATAAAGCTAAATGTTTTGTATACAAGCTGTAGATGTGAAAGAGGGTCATGCATTGCTACTAATAGCTGTGATCTTAGAACATGATTTTCTAGGTGATTTGGAGGTTAAAGTGATTTTTTTTTTTTAAGGGGGGTAGGATGTCAAATGGGCTGACTTGGAGCAGGAGAGGCACCACAGGACATCTTAATTCCCACTGTCTATACTTTTACAAATAAATGTCTAAAGCTTTGTCAGCATGACCAGCAAGGATTCAGGATTCACACTCATAGCAGTGGAAGTTCACAAACATGACAATTTTTTTTTTTTTTTTTTTTTTTTAAATTTCATCATTTTTTCAGTTACTGTTGGCAGAATTTGATGCTATAGGTACACTTTTCTTCATAAGTAGGAGAGACTCTTCGATGAATTTTGCACAGCATACAAACCGTACTTACAGGTGTATGAAACTCTAGAATTTATTTAATTTATGAAAACAAGAATAAGCTGTTACATTTTAAACTTAATGTTTAGAAAAAACTCAAATTTTATAGTTAATTATCTCAATTTTTACCAGTTTTTAATAGTGTTGTGTATATAGTTCCGCGTAGTCAGCGTGTACACAACTTTCCTACTAGAGTGCGCCCCGCTAAGAGCAACAGCACAGGCGCAGCGCTCGGCCGTCTCCGCACTACGAGATGGCGCTGTCTTAGAGACGGACCAAATTCTGCTTCCGCCGATCCGCGTATTAATACGTAATGCAGCCAATGAAATTTCTGCTAACGTAGAACCTTTTCTCCTTGCGGATCACACTCGCGCAGTGATACCTGAACGCTCGAGGTATTATGATGAGTGTACAGACCTCCGATTAGTTAGTCTGCCTCAGTCTGCCTCAGTCTGCCTCAGTCTGCCTCAGTCTGCCTCAGTCTGCCTCAGTCTGTAGTCAAGTTTCAGTCTGCGCCTAGTAAGACGAAGTCGTGTGAAGTTAGCACCCCTTTTTCGAGAAATATACATTTTTTTCAGAGTTATTGATAGATATGGCATAGTTCTAGAGTTCTTTGTACAAAATTTCAATAGTTCTGCAGAATTTAGCGAAGAAAACAACAATATTCGAAAAAATTTTCGTATCGAAAACGTTCTTTGGCAATTTCCGCAAAATGTAAATAAGTACAAGAGTTCTGAGCACAGTTCTGAACAGAGCCCCAAGAGTTCTATCGAAAACCCTATTAACATTTTTTTTGTGCAGCTAATAGTTTACGAGATAATTGCAACTTAAGGAGAAAATCTTTTCACTTACTGTGAAGTTGGCACCCTTTTTTTCACAAATGTATACTTTTTTCAGATTTCTTCATAGATATGCCATAGTTCTAGAGCTCTTTGTACAAAATTTCAATAGTTCTGCAGAATTTAGCGAAGAAAACAACAAAATTCGAAAAAATTTTCATATCGAAAACATTTTTTGTCAATTTTCGTAAAAATTAAACTTGTACAACAGTTCTGAGGACAGTTCTGAACAGAACCCCAAGAGCTCTATCGAAAATCCCAACAACATTTTTCTATGGCGATAATGGTTTGAGATAAATTGATTTAATATGGGACACACTTTCTTTACGGAAAATATAAATATATTCGTACAACAGTTCTGATGACAGTTCTGGACACCACGTGAAGAGTTCTATCGAAAATCCTAGTGAAATTTTTTTGTGCGGGTAATAGTTTAAGAGGTAATTGCAACTTCATTAAGAATTCCATAAGAGCTCCTACTGTGAAGCTGGCACCCTTTTTTTCACAAATGTATACTTTTTTCAGATTTCTTGATAGATATGCCATAGTTCTAGAGTTCTTTGTACAAAATTTCAATAGTTCTGCAGAATTTAACGAAGAAAACAACAATACTCGAAAAAAATTTCGTATAGCAAACATTCGTTATTAATTTTCGCAAAAAGTAAATTCGGACAACAGTTCTTAGGGCAGTTCTGAACAGAACCCCAATAGTTCTATAGAATATAATAATTACAATTTTTTGTGCAGCTAACACGTTACGATATAATTGCAATTTAATTAGGGAACCTCTTCACTTACTGTGAAGTTGGAATCCTTTTCTTCAGAAATATATATATATATATTTTCAGAGTTCTTGATAGAAATGTCATAGTTCTAGAGTTATTTGTACAAAATTTGAATAGTCCTGCATAATTTAGCGAAAAAAACAACAATACTCGAAAAATTTTTCGTATCGAATACATTCTTTGTCAATTTTCGCAAAAAGTAAATTCGTACAACAGTTCTGAACAGAACACCAAGAGCTCTATCGAAAATCCTAATAACATCTTTTTGTGGCGATGATAGTTTATACGGTAACTGCTTTGATGTTAGACCCGCTTTCTCCACAGAAAAAGTAAATTCGTTCAACAGTTTTGATGAACAGTTCTGGTTAACACGTCAAGACTTCTATCTATAATCATAATAACATTTTTTGTGGTTGTAATAGTTTGTATGGTAATTGATTAATTGTGGGGCACTCTTACTCAAAAAAAAAAATTATGTCTGTTCGTATGCTCTGATGCCAGCTCTGGATAGCATTGTAAGAGTTCTATCGAAAAAACTAGTAACATATTCTGTGCAGGTAATTGTTTACGTAGTAACTGCCATTATTAAGGAATGCTTATGAGCATTTCCCGTGAAGTTTGAACCCCTTTTACGATAAATATAAATTTTTTTCACAGTTCTTGATATATATGCAATAGTTCTAGATTTCCCTGCTCAAAACACGAATAGTTCTACAGAATTTCGGGAAGAAAACAATAACACGGCAAAATTTTGGTATGGTAAAAAATTGTCAGTTTGGAAAAAATAAATTTGTATAACAGTTCTGTTGGCAGTTCTGGATAGCACCGGAAGAGTTGCATTGAAAATGATAAGAACATTTTTGTGGCGATAATAGTTTATACAATAATTGTTTTAATCTGATACTCACTTTATCTAATATAGCAAAATTCGTAGAATAGTTCTGATGACAGTTCTGAATATCACCCACAGAGTTCTACCAAAAACTATAATAACATTATTTGTGACGATGACATTATATGAGATAATTAATGTGGGACTCACTTTTGTCATGTAAAAGTAATAAATTCGTACAAAAGATCTGACGGCATTTCTTAATACGACCCTAAGAGTTCTACCGACAACTGTAATAACATTTTTTGTGGGGATAACAGTTAATGAGATAATAGCATTTTCGAGAGACCCACTTGGTCTACATTATAATAAATTGGCACAACCCTTTTGCTGCCAGTTCTGGATAGCACCGAAAGAGTTCTTTTAAAAACCCTCATAACATTTTTATGGTGCCAGTAGATTATGAAATAGATTGTGTGTTCACTCTGCAGTGGGTGTGCGCCGATGTGAAACTTACTGGCAGATAAAAACTGTGTGCCGGACCGGGTCTCTAACCCCAGGCTGTGACCAAAGAATATCGTCACAATATCCTTTCGTCCAGGAGTGCTTCTTCTGCAATTTTCGTAGGACAACTTCTACGAAATTGGGAACGCAGGAGTTAAAGTACTGCTGGAAGTACAGCTATGAGTACGATCGTAAATTCTCACTTTTATTTTGGAAAACCGAAAATCGAAAACCGGATGTATATTCTACTAAATACAAAAAGTCTAAATGTTCAGCACTATACAAGTGCCAGTATACCTTCTTAAGACTGACTGTAGTAACTGTAGGTGGAAGCGTGGGATGTGCACGCTTAGATGATTCAAGGAGAGAAGGCTCGTCAGTGCAAAACAAACAGATGGCTGAGAGAGCAGATACATTCACACGTGCCACTAACCAGATGGTGTCACACCTGTCGAGAATCACACCAGAGGTACAATGAGCTGTGGTGGAGTGCTGTTGGCGTGGTTACTATGCAACTTACTTGATGGGCATCAATACACCGTTATATTAATGTACAATACTTGAGAAACAATGTCATTCACACACTCAGAGTTCCTTATCACTCAGTACTAGACTAAATTACCGGCCTGGTGATAAGCAGCTTATGTACCTCACCGACTACACATCTTCGTGTTATAAGAAAAAAAAGAGAAAAATACCAAGGGACACAAAATATGAATCCGGATAAACCGGAAATCCGGATTATTGAGGACCAAATAAACGAGGTTCTTATTTACAAATTTCGAACTTCTTATTAACTTTAATACTGTATCCCCTCAACATTATAACACCTCTATCAGTCATGTATTGAATTAGGATTTAAACATACTACTTAGTTCGTTTGTACGATATATTCGGTAAATATACTTACATTTCTATACATAGTAAAGACTTTTAACTCTCGCTGTAGTGTAACTCATCAAACTTCCACACTTCCTTTCTAACTAGAACAAATGTTTGCAACAATATTAACGACATCAATTTCAAATTTATTCGTTACACACAGCACATGTTTTTATGTATCCTAGCGGCTGGTGATGTTGCAATATAACTTTCATCCATGAGGGTCCTGGGCATATTTTTAGCTGTTAGTGGGTCCTGGATGTCATGAGAGTTCAAAACAATTACTGTTTTACGTGATAAAATTCATCTGGTTCTTCCTGATTCTAAAAATATACACTTCATGTGTGCCTTTCATTGTTGTATGTATGATTCAGTATCGACGCTAATGCTCTCTTGATGAGATATGAGCCGATTGCTCGTTTTTATCCACTGTGCCCTTTCGTATTTCATTTCAGCGATTAGTTTATTTGTTTATCAACGTAGTAAGTAGTACAAAGCTAATCCAGAATGTAAACTGCACTTAAATTCTGTTTGAACTGTTTAATAGTCAGTGTCCGCTGTCTGAACGTCAAATATCAGATTAATACACTGCGCCTGGTTGCGTTATTTTATAGGAATTTTATTATTTTAAGTGGGAAGTACTAGATAATGTTGAAGAAATTCGAAGCATATTGTTCGAAGAGCATAATATTATTCGAAATTTACCTGTACCAGTAGGTGCAGCCAAAGCAGCATTTGTGATGCTGTAATTACCTCATAGATAACGATATTTGTCTATTGTAGTTTTGTATTCCAATCAGAATTTTGAGAGCATCAAAGCCTCATTTCAGCGTGAGAGAGGGGTAAAATCAATAGATGATATTGAATTGAAAGCCTTCATCAGTCTCTTGTTTTTAATTGTTGTTAACAAAAGTAACAGATAAAGCCTGGAAGATCTGTGTGGAACTGATGGTGATGGCATTGAAAAATTTCACCTCGCAAACGAACATAAAACGTTTCAAATTTATTCTGGAGGGACTTAGATTTTACAGTCGCGCTATTCGTGATGAAAGGAGACAATTAGACAAGCTAACAGCTATTCGGGAAATATTTACTGTGTTTGTACGCAACTACCACAAATCTTACACCCTTGGAGAAAATGTTACAGTAGGCAAGAAGCTGGAAGGATTCTGTGGAAGGTACAGTTTTCGCCAATATGTATCAATCAAGACAAACAAGTATGGATTCTTAAGTGTGGATTCTTAACTATTTTACCTGTACAATTTGGAAATATACGCTGTGTTGCAACCAGAAGGATTTACCAACTGAGCAATAAACAATTTGATGTTGTTCTGTGACTGTGTAAACCTATATATCAGTCAGGTCGAAATGTGAAAGCGGACAACTGGTTTACTAGTACTGGAATGATAATAGAGCTATGAAGGGAGAGTTTTTCTTTTGTTGGCATGATGAAGAAAAACAAGTGTGGAGATTTCTCTAGAGTTTGCTATCAGTAAAAGAAGGGCTGCCCACATTTCCTTTTTTGACTTCCACAAGACTGAACTCTAGTTTCCTCCGTACCTAAAAGGGGAAGTTAGTGATCCAAGCATCACGTTTGCATGAAGATAATTCGATAGATGCTGACATTGTAGATAAACGGAAGCCATCCACCGTAAATTTTAAAATAGCGTTAAGTGTGGTATTTTCACAGCGGATAAGCCGAATGCTTTGTACAACGCTGCAAGAAACGTGTGCCGCTGGTCAATGGTTGTATTTTTGTAATGATCAGTACAGTTGGAATCTATGCACAAGTGATTTATTGTGGCAACAGGAAGAATTGTATCAAAAAAAGGGTTCCTGAATCAGCTTTGTTATACAATGTTGTTTTCTTCACTAAATTCTGCAGAACTATTGAAATTTTGTACCGAGAACTCTATAACTATGACTTATCTATCAAGAACTCTGAAAAAAATATATATTTCTGAAAAAAAGGGTGCCAGCTTCACAGTAGGAGCTCTTATGGGGTTCTTAATTAAGTTGCGATTACCTCTTAAACTGCACTAAAAAATTCTACTAGGAATTTCGATAGAACTCTTCACGTGGTGTCCAGAACTGTCATCAGAACTGTTGTACGAATATATTTATATTTTCTGTAGAGAAAGTGTGTCCCACATTAAATCAATTTATCACAAACTATTATCGCCATAGAAAAATGTTATTAGGATTTTCGATAGAGCTCTTGGGGTTCTGTTCAGAACTGTCCTCAGAACTGTTGTACCAGTTTAATTTTTGCGAAAATTGACAAAAAATGATTTCGATAGAAATTTTTTTTCGAGTATTGTTGTTTTCTTCCCTAAATTCTGCAGAACTATTGAAATTTTGTACAAAGAACTCTAGAACTATGGCATACCTGTCAAGAACTGTGAAAGAAATATACATTTCTGAAGGAAAGGGTGCCAACTTCACAGTAAATGAAAAGATTTTCTCCTTAAATTGCAATTATTTCGTAAACTATTAGCTGCACAAAAAAATGTTAATTGGGTTTTCGATAGAACTCTTGGAGTTCTGTTCAGAACTGTGCTCAGAACTGTTGTACTTATTTACAATTTGCGAAAATTGACGAAGAATGTCTTCGATACGAAAATTTTTTCGAATATTGTTTTCGTCGCTAAATTTTGCAGAACTATTGAAATTTTGTACAAAGAACTCTAGAACTATGGCATATCTATGAAGAAATCTGAAAAAAGTATACATTTGTGAAAAAAAGGGTGCCAACTTCACAGTAAGTGAAAAGATTTTCTCCTTAAATTGCAATTATCTCGTAAACTATTAGCTGCACAAAAAAATGTTAATAGGGTTTTCGATAGAACTCTTGGGGCTCTGTTCAGAACTGTGCTCAGAACTCTTGTACTTATTTACATTTTGCGGAAATTGCCAAAGAACGTTTTCGATACGAAAATTTTTTCGAATATTGTTGTTTTCTTCGCTAAATTCTGCAGAACTATTGAAATTTTGTACAAAGAACTCTAGAACTATGCCATATCTATCAAGAACTCTGAAAAAAATGTATATTTCTCGAAAAAGGGGTGCTAACTTCACACGACTGTAAGATGATCATATTCCTGTACATAGCCATGAAGATAAATGAATAGACACTTTGTCAAGTATCGGAGATATGTGAGAGTAAGATTAACGTACCAAGACCAAAGGAACTTCAGATTGTCTGTTGTAAACAGCATCCAGAATCAAGTTACGTAATATCTATGCTTGTTATTATTTTAATAAGTGTGTGTGAAAATTAATCGAGTTCTGTTTAAAGTTGGTCACCGTCAATCTGCTACTCTAAGCGTGCAAGTGGCATTTCTATCGTCTGACCTAACGGCAGAAGATAAACACGCCACGATAAGACCACGAGACATATTGCTGACACTCGCCTACTTCGTTAGAGCGACAAGTCAAATAATCTGATGGTGTGTGTACCGAAGGTCTTACAGTACGCACACCACAAATAGATTTGGAAAATTCTAGAGTTTCATACACCTGTAACTATGGTTTGTATGCTGTGCAAAATTCGTCGCAAAATCTCTCCTAGTTGTGAAGAAAAGTGTGCCTAGAGGAACAAATGCAGCCAATAATAAGTGAAAAACTGATGAAATTTCAGATAAAAGAAAAAATTATTTTGTTATGTTTTCGAACTTCCACTGCTGTGGGTGTGAATCCTGAACCCTTCCTGATCATGCTGAAAAAGTTTTATAAATTTATTTTTAAAAATATAGACAGTGGAAATTAAAATGTCCTGTAGTGCCTCTCCTGCTCCAAGTCAGCCTGTTTGACGTCCTACCTCCCTTAAATGGGGATCCTGATAGTTGCTTTAAGATTTCAAAAGAGTGGCAAATTTCATGTGTAAAATTATGCATTATTCCAGGTCATGGCGAGGTTCAATCAAGGTCAAAAAATAAGCAAACATATTTTGACTTCTAGTAGAGATTGACTCGGAATAGAGAAGGGATGCAGCAAAATATAGTTTTAGATGCAGATTGAAATGGGCCTAAGAAGTCATGTGTCTTAACCAATAACCGTTTTTTAAAGGTCATTGTCAAAGATCGCTCGAAGATTGAGTTTTGTTTCGTGGAAATCCATATTTGTGGCGTTGGGTTTGAAAAGAGCAAGCAGAGATATAAACTTTAAGTTTTAATTAACATGTTCATTGGCAAAAATAAATACATCATAGCATATAAATGTTATTTTGGCATTTGCAAGGTAGAACAAACATAAATAAAACATAGATTATTGACTTGAAAGTTGTTGAATGAGTCTTCTCACCTGTCATTCCCTGGGATGCCCCTTCCAATTTGTATCTAACATTGTATTTTGCTGTATTTCTCCTCTATTCTAAGGTAATTCCTAGTAGAACTAAAAACATATTTGCTTATCTGACATTCATTGAACAAGCCATGACCTTGAATAATGTATCAATTAATAAGTAAAATTTGCTGCTCTTTTTTAAATCTTGACTCAAATATTAGGGCTCCCATTTTTAAAAAATCACATTAACCTGCAAATCACCTTGAAAATTACGTTCAAGGCCATGAACATTAGTAGCAGGGAGTGACCCTCTCTGCCACCTACAACTTTTATCTAAAACATTTTGTTGTATCTCATCTCGACCCAATTTATTCTCCTTTGGGAAGATTAGTTTGAGTTCTGCAGAAATATAGGAATATGCCAGGCTGTACTGACACTAAGACTACTTAACTTAGAAAATAGACTGAAGAAAGGTAAACTTACATTTATAGCACTTATAGATTCAGAGAGAACTTTTGACAGAGGTGGCAAAAATACAAACACTGAAATTCTGGAAGTAGCAGAAATTAAAAACAGGGAGTGAAAGGTTAATTTACAACTTGTACAAAAACCAGACGGCATATATAAGAGTCAAGGAACATCAGATGGAAGCAGTGGTTGAGAAAGGGACAGACCTAAAAACTTCAAGGTATGCCGATGACATTGTAATTCTCTCGGAAACAGGAAAGGACTTGGAGGAGCAGTTGAATGGAATGGATTGTGTCTCGAGAAGAGATTACACGGTGAACATCAACAAAAGTGAAACAAGGCTAATGGAATGTAGTAGAGTTAAACAGGTAGGAGGGAATTAGAGTATAAAATGACACACTAAAGGCAGTCGATAAGTTTCACTGTGTGTGCAGTGAAATAACAAATGATGCCCAAAGTGGATAGGATATAAAATGTAGTCTGGCATAGCAAGAAAAGACTTTCTGAAAAAGAGGAATTTGTCAGTATCTGGTACTAGCGAACCTGACAATTATTCACAATTGCTAAATATGTTTGGGAATTGAATATGCAGCCTAACTCCTTCCCTCTTTCTCTCTGACCATCTCCTCCTCCCCCCACTCTCTGTCCATCTGCCCCCCCTCTTCACATCCAACACCCCTCCCCCTCCCTGCTCCACCAATCCTTCTACCCCTCTCTCTTACCATGAGTTATATTGCAAACGAAACCCTGATTCGAAATTGAAGTTGCTTAAAATGAATGCATAGATTAGTTAGTATACGAGTTATGAGAGACATCTCTTGAGCTGCTGGATGTGTGAGGGTAATAGCTTCAGTGCCAGTTTCACATACACTACTGGCCATTAAGATTACTACACCACGAAGATGACATGCAACAGACGTGAAATTTAACTGATAGGAAGAAGATGCTGTGATACGCAAATGATTAGCTTTTCAGAGCATTCACACCAGGTTGGCGCCGGTGGCAACACCTACAACATGCTGACATGAGGAAAGTTTCCAACCGATTTCTTATACACAAATAGCAGTTGACCGGCGTTTCCTGGTGAAACGTTGTTGTGATGCCTCGTGTAAGGAGGAGAAATGCGTACCATCACGTTTCTGTAGCCTATCGCGATTGCGGTTTATCGTATCGCGATATTGCTGCTCGTGTTGGTCGAGATCCAGTGACTGTTAGCAGAATATGAAATTGGTGGGTTCAGGAGGGTAATACGGAATGCCATGCTGGATCCCAACGGCCTCGTATAACTAGCAGTTGAGATGACTGGCATCTTATCCGCATGGCTGTAACGGTTTGTGCAGCCACATCTCGATCCCTGAGTCAACAGATTGGGATATTTGCAAGACAACAACCATCTGCACGAACAGTTCGACGACTTTTGCAGCAGCATGGACTATCAGCTCGGAGACCGTGGCTGCAGTTACTCTTGATGCTGCCTCACAGACAGGAGCGCCTGCGATGGTGTACTTGACAAAGAACCTGGGTGCACGAATGGCAAAACGTCATTTTTTCGGATCAATCCAGGTTCTGTTCACAGCATCACAATGGCCGCATCCGTGTTTGGCGACATCGTGGTGAACTCACATTGGAAGCGTGTATTCGTCATCGCCATACTGGCGTATCACCCGGCACGATGGTATGCGGTGCCATTGGTTACACGTCTCGGTCACCTCTTGTTTGCACTGATGGAACTTTGAACAGTGGATGTTACATTTTAGATGTGTAACAACCTGTGGCTCTACCCTTCATTCGATCCCTGCGAAACCCTACATTTCAGCAGGATCATGCACGACTGCATGTTGCAGGTCCTGTACGGGCCTTTCTGTATAGAGAAAATGTTTGACTGCTGCCCTGGCCAGCACATTCTCCAGATCTCTGACCAATTGAAAACGTCTGGTCAATGTTGGCCGAGCAACTGGCTCATCACAATACGCCAGTCACTATTCTTGATGAACTGTGGTATCGTGTTGAAGCTGCATGTGCAGCTGTACCACGCCATCCAAGCTCTGTTTGACTCAATGCCCAGACGTATCAAGGCCGTTATTATGGCCAGAGATGGTTGTTCTGGGTACTGATTTCTCAGGATCTATGCACCCAAATTGCATGAAAATGTAATCACATGTCATTTCTAATATAATATATTTGTCCAATGAATACCCGTTTATCATCTGCATTTCTTCTTGGTGTAGCAATTTTAATGGCCAGTAGCGATATTTAATCTGTGAATGTGTAGGATTACAAAGTTTTGAGTGATTTAGATTTTGTAGTAATTCAACAATGTAGGAAAGGACAGATTGCTGCTTACCATAAAGAAGACCTGTCAAGTTGCAGACAGGCACGATTAAGACACCGACATATAGCTTTCGGGCACAGCCTTCATCAGTAAAGACAAGCACACGTGCATGCTGTCTGGTGGAGTATGCAGGGACCGGACTCCTACAGGTGCAGTGTCAGGAGGTTGTGGGGCAGGGAGGTGGGGGAAAAGGAACAAAAAACGAGAGGAGTGGGCAAACATTGGTGGATGCATTGGCAGAGGGCTGCAAATAAACAGGGTGGGGGAGAAGAATCGGAAGGAGACAATGTGATGTAGGAGGTGAAAAATGGTGGGTGGAGGGTGTGTGTGTTACCTTAGGTTGAGGCTGGGATAGTTAGGGGAGCGGTGAATGTGTTTTAAGGATAACTCCCATCTGTGCAGTTCAGAAAAGCTGGTGGTGGAGGGAAGCATCCAGATGGCTCGGGTAGTGAAGCAGCCATTGAAATCGAGTGTGTTATGTTCAGCTGCTTGTTGTACCACAGGGTTTTCTATTTTGGTCTTGGCCTCAGTTTGGTGGCCGTTCATCCTGGTGGACAGTTGGTTGGTAGTCATACCAATGTAAAAATCTGTGTAGTGATTGCAGCAGAGGTGTAAAAGACATGGCTGCTATCAAGGGTGGCCTGGCTCCTGATGGGGTAGGATAAACCTGTGATAGGACTGGTACGGGAAGTGTTGTGTGGGAGGATTGGGGTGATTTTACACCTGGGTCTTCCACAGGGACACGAACCTCGTGGCAAGGGGTGGGATTGGGAGTTGCATAAGGGTGGACTAGGATGTTGTGGAAGTTGGGTGGGTGACATAATACTACTGTAGGTGGAGTGGGAAGTGTCTCGGTAGGTTGTCCCTCATTTCAGAGCATTATGATAGGTGACAAAGGATGTGGTTCACTTGTTCTGCCCGGGGTGGTACTGGGTGACGAATGGGACACTCCTTTGTGGCTGGTTTTTGGGGTTGTGAGGGAAATGGCACAGGAGATCTCTTTGCTGACTAGGTCTGGGGGATAGTGCCGGTCTGTGGCAGCCTTTGTAAGACCCTCAACATACTTAACAATGGAGTTTTTTTCACTGCAGATATGCCATGCCCGGGTAGCCAGACTGTATGGGAGGGATTTTTTGTTGTGAAAGGGATGACAGCAGTCAAAATGCCAGTACTGTTGGTGGTTTGTGGATTTAATGTGGACAGAGGTGCAGATGGAACCATCAGAGAAGGGGAGGTCAACATCTATGAAGGTGGGTTGAGGAGGATCACAGTGATGGGAGAGAAGGTGATGAGGTTGTGAAAGAATGAAAGATTTATTTATATACCTTCCCTTCAAATGAGAAGATGATGTGGGTTAGAATAAGGTTAGTAAGGTAGTGGGTTTGGAGTCTGAAAGACATTGGGTAAGGTAGTATTCAATAGTGGTAAGATCATGGGTATGAGAGATGTTGGTGTATAGGGAGGATCATATCCCTGAGGAAGATATTGGTGCAATACCTACCCATTCCACCCACCTAGCCCTTCCTATTCTACTCCTGTCATAGGTGTATCCCACCTCAACAGAAGCTGGGCCACCTTTGGGAGCAACCATATCATTTACTTGCTTTGCTGCAATCGTGGCACAGTTTTTTATATCAGTATGACTATCAACCAGCAGTTCACCAGCGTGAATGTGGCAAAGAGCAACGTAGACCACCCTGTGGCAGAACATGAAGCTGAACATAACACATTTGATTTCAGTGGCTGCTCCACTACCCGAGCCATCTGGATCCTTTCCTCCACCACCAGCTCTTTGAACTGTGGAGATGGGAGTTATTCTTACAACACATTCTCCGCTCCTGTAATTATGCCAGCCTCAACCTATGGTAACTTAATGTCCCCAACTATGGTAACTTAATGTCCTCCGCCCAACAGTTTCCACCCCCTATGTCCCATTGTCTCCTCCCTATTCTCGTGTCCCACCCAGTTTATTTGCAGCCGTCTGCCAACAAATCCGCCTGTCTTTGCCTGCTCCTCCACTTTTTGTTCCTTTTTTTCCCCTCCTTCCTGCTCCACAACCTCCTGACACTGCACCTGTTGGCAGTCTAGTCCCTGCAGACTCAAATTGACAATGTTCATCTCTCCCCACCCGTTCAGTTATGCCTTCCCCTTCACCAGCCCTCCAGATTGCTGCTTGCATCTCACATAATGATGTGTTCTGGCACAAGATGCTGGAGTTGGCAGTTTTTTGTGTGTGTGTGTGTGTGTGTGTGTGTGTGTGTGTGTGCGTGCACGTGTTTCTCTCTCTCTCTCTCTCTCTCTCTCTCTCTCTACTGATAAAGGCTGTGACCAAAAACTGTATTTGAGTGTCTTTTAATCGTGCGTGTCTGCAGCTTGACATGACTTCTTTATGATAAGTAGCAATACTACCTGGAGTTTCCATTATTTGATTGGATTCTGTAGTAGTATTCTAATCAAAAGCTGATTAGCCAGTAGCCAGAAAAACATCATCTGTGTTTTCTGTGAAACCAACAACAAGGAAGGAAACAAAATGGAGCATTGTTGTTTATATAATTTTTGTTCAAAAAAAGTATAAAAGGAGAAAGAATATATATGTGAGAAACGATTTGGCTAATGATTTACATTGCCCTCCTATTGTAGTTGAAACAAACTGGAACAGAGCAATTGAAAACACACATTTTCAGAGCACAACAATTTATTTCTTGCAGTCGTTTGTTACATAAAAACTGTACATTGTTGTTTAAAAAAAAATGTGTAGTGTGTACCCGTCTGAATGTTTACTAGCCTGCTGTGTAAAAATTTGAAGTCAATTGATGAAGAACATTACTAGATTCTTTGCTGATAACATTCCACCTTTCCATATTAAATATATTTATATACATTAGAAAATCTGTAGCCTACGGTCACCTAGATGTTCATTAGAATAACTTCTAAAAGCTTGAGTCAAATCAGTCAAGAACTTTCAGCGATTTTGGTAACAACTTTTTTCCTTTACATATATACATAATTTTAAAATATGTATTCCATGTCTGACCAAATGTTAATTAGAGTATCATGTAAAAATCTGAAGTACATCGGTCAAGTACTTTTCAAGATTTTTGGCTACAGCATTAAACGATGTCTTGTCTTCATTCAGTGGTACAGATAAATTTAAATGTTAGAAAAGCTTTCCTGAAGGTACTTCGCTGGAATGAAGCCTTGCATAGAAATGAAATGTGGATGGTAAACGGTTCAGACAAAAAGAGAATAGAAGCTTTTGAACTGTGGTGTATGGAAAAATCCTGAAGTGTATATTTTGTTGATTTACGCAACCAGACAGAAGGAAGTGTCTTCATCTGTAAAAAAAACCACCAGCAAATGAGATCAAGTGACTAATGAAGATATACTGAATATAATTGGAGAAAAAAATAAATCTGTGGGTAAGTTCAGTTTGGCAATGGCGCCGGGAAGGCGGTGGGGGGGGGGGGGGGGGGGAGGGGAGGAAGGAGTGTTTAGGGTCAAAACTGTAGGAGCCCAAGGTTTGGCCATAGTAAGCAGGTTCAAGCGGCTGCAGGGTGTAGTAGTTATTTGGAGATGAAGAGGCCTGCACAAATTAGACTGGCATAGAGAGCTGCATCAAACCAGTTCCTGGATAGACCACAACAACATCATTACCTACTAGTTCCAAAATGTAGGCTGGTCAAACACTGGCACATGATCCACTGTAGTTCAGTATTAGCACAGTGCCACAGTAAATAGACAACTCTTGTTTTTTGACACAACTTGACACACAAGCAACCAATGAACTATTTCTTAAGAGTGTTTGCCATCTTCTTGCTGCAGTGGAGCTACACCCAGTAACACTAGCATTATGCTGAAAACATGAATAGGTGAACATATGCATGCCTCACCTGAAGATAAGCCTGTAAAGCCATGAAAAATGTTTCTTAACATTTCATTAGTGACTGGTCACAGTTTTCAGTATACTTGTATGGAAAATGTAAGGAAATGTACGTGGTGCGATAACAAAGCTTGCTGTTTTTTGGGGCACCATGAATGGAGGTGTGGTAAGCCAATTGGAGGGGGGGGGGGGGGCTGGTAGTTGGTCTCAGTTGAAGCTGTGGATTGGGGAGGGGGGTGGGGGGAGTGCATCTGCAAAAGTAGTGTGTGTGCAGTGACAGAAGGAGCAATGTGTGCTTGTTATAGAAGCCAAATTTCCTAATGGTGGTCACTTTTTGCCACACATTAGACATTGTGCTTCCCACCTAAGTCCTGTTCTTGGCTGGCTGTCAGTTCTTCCACGGTTCGCCCCCTTCAAGGCAGCAGGAAATCTGCAGAGAAGAAAAATGTGGCTACCACTGCCTTTGTGAACGCGACAAAACATTGAAACAGTAAGACAGTCATCATTGTGATCTGCTCATTGGTCAACAATAGAGATTTCAGCTGTGTTGTGTACCTAGTTCCGTGTAGTCAGCACGTACACAACTTTCCCACTAGAGCGCGCCCTGCTAAGCACAACAGCGCAGGTGCAGTGCTCGTTCGCCTCCGCACTACGAGATGGCGCTGCCTTAGAGACGGACCAAATTCTGCTTCCGCCAATCCACGTATTAATATGTAACGCAGCCAATGAGATAGCTGCTAATGTAGAACCTTTCCTCCTCGCGGATCACACTCGTGCAGTGATACATGAACGTGCGAGGTATTATAACGAGTGTACACACCTCCGATTAGTCAGTCTGCATTTGTCTGCAACAGTCTGTACGAGTTCTACATTTGTCTGTACCAGTCTATAGTCAAGGTACAGTCTGCGCCCAATAAGATTACCATATTCCTGTACATAGCCATGAAGATAAATGTATAGACACTTTTGTCAAGTATCAGAGATATATATGAGAATAAGATTAACATTCCAATACCAAAGGAACTTCAGATTGTCAATTGTAAATAGCATCCAGAACCAAGTTAAGTAATTTTTGTGCTTGTTATTATTTTAATAAATGTGTGTGAAAATTAATCCAGTTCTGTTTAAAGTTGGTCACAGTCAATCTGCTACTCTAAGCGTGCAAGTGGCATTTCTATCATCTGACCTAATGGCAGAAGATAAACACGCCACGATAAAACCACGAGACATATTGCTGACACTTGCCTACTTCGTTAGACCGACAAGTCAAATAATCTGGTGGTGAGTGTACTGAAGGTCTTACAGTACGCTCACCAAAAGCTGCCCTTTGACCTTCTCTTGTGAGGTTAAGTCCTTGTGATGACCCTGTAGTTGTGGTACAAGAACTCGGTGAACACTATTTTGCTGTTTGACAAATCTACATGCAGAGTTGTAGGAAAAGTTGTCTCAGCACTTGCTGGTGTTTCTTAATGAGGAAGCATACTGCCGTCTGTGTGGTTGTGTGAATAAACAAACTGTGTGCTAGTAGAGTGCTAATTATTCCAGAGAACTCCACAAAAGGCCCCTTCATCAAAATGTGGAAGAGCATACTCAGTGCAAACTCCAAAGGTTGTTGGGGGAACAATTTTGATGCACAATCTTCCGTGGTCAGCACACTCTACTTCTATTACACTGGAATTTTTAAAATCCGTTGTCTATGTGAATTGTCCAGTGACTTTGACATTTGAACGAGAATATGCATGCAGAAATAGCCCACACACCCATCGTGTGCTTGCAAGAGTCAACTGGACTTTAGAAATTAGTATATTGACAAGAAGGGTGGTCATTTGCCATTTATTCTTATTAAAAAGTGTAATTTTAAATGAAAAATTATGAAAAACACAAAAAGAATAAAAAATGTATAAATATCTCTTGACCGTGTCTAATGAGCTTTCAAATTGGCAAGTTCCATTGCCACATCTGTAGTTAATCTCACGAGATCACAATGACTGCCTTTGTCGACTCACAGCCAGACTTTCACTTTTTGGCATGTAGTAGACATTGTGCTATGCTCCTTCATTCCAAAATCATTAATATAGAAGTAAAATATGTATTGTCACTTTTCTGTTGTATTTCTGTCTGTGCAGTTCATTATTACATCACTTGTCATAGCCATGTTTTGCCAACTTCATCCCCTTCCTTGTTGTATCTGAGATTGTGCTCCCTAATTGAATTTGTATGTTAAAAACCTAGTCTTGTTTACTTCTTTCCTTCCTTTTACTCTCATGATAGTATTGTAAACAAACTCTTTGTATGGCTTCTCTGTTGAATGCTGATGTTCAAAAATTTCTCTTTAAAGGACACAGAATTCTGCAACTACACCTAACTACTAAAATTTGTGCAACATTTCAGGTGTCGATGAATGCGGTGGAGCCTGTGCAGACTCCAGCTTCCTCAGACGATGCAGAGGAATTACCTTTCCAACCTCCAGCCATGACAATAGATATTACTTCAAAGGTATGCATCAAATAGTTGTGGAGAGACTGAGTTGTTTGGGTAAGTTAATACATGAACAAGTGAACCGTTCAGTTATTTGAGTAGTCACCCAAAGTTATCTCTATCACTATGCCAGGAGTGTCTGATAGATACCGACTCCATAAATGAGCTGGGTGGAAGGTGCAAAAAACCCGTATCTCGATGGCCACAGAATCAGAAATGCTGTGCTATCATTATATTTTATTTGGAGCAGACACGAACACCCACCTCAGCCGGCATCTCGACGGTGTGCGTCGACTGCACGTGGTGGAGCTCATCTCGGCAAAATACGATACACTGCAATGTGCAGCAGCATCGGGTGAAAGTGTCAGATGGGAAGGTGACCACAGTTTGAGCAGCAGTGTCGGTGCCCCGGTGAGCACGAGGCTGCATCAGAAGTCCCACCCACAGTTGAGCATTAGTGTGCCGGTCAGTCTGCAGTTTACCATAGGTCAGGTGAGAGGTGCACCTACACAAAGACTGCAAACTGAGGATGTGTCAGAGATGCCCAGGAGTTGGTCGTTGACAACCTGGAGCAGAGTGTATATGACCCGGGAAATATGGGAAAAACTTGGGAATCTTTCCGTCTGGGAGAAAACCGGGAGAAACTTACGAATTTATCGGAATTCTGGGAATTTTTCATTGTTTCAGTTTTCAATTAGTTTTATGTAATTTTGACTGGTAATAACTAATACTCTAGCAAAGAATGTTACTGTATCCTGCTACTGGAGAATAATACTGCAGCAATAAAACATAAACGAGAGAAAAAAATAAAAAATAAAACTTCAGTTGCAAAGGTAATGTGCCATTTACAACAAAACCACCGTGCGTGCACAAGGATCTGCAAACAGCAAAAATATGTCGACAGCCTTAGTGCAGAGACTATGCAATACTTCTTAACAATAAACTGCTTTCTGTGAGTGTGACGTCACAACTGCTTACATTATGTTTGTTTGAGCAGTTGCCAGCGGGCTCGTGTGCGTGCGTGGTTGACTCGTGTTAGAGCAGTACCTTATCCCATTTCTGGCTACTTGAAGTGTGGCTGTTAGCTGTATCAGCAGTAGCCACAAGCAGCCAGATATTAATGAGATAAATTTTTCTGGTACACCCTAGCTGCCGGATTTGCGCAGGCGCAGAGTTGTGGTGGGGTTGGGGGAGGGGGATGGGGGGAGGGGGGGGGGGAGGCCTAGTCTCCACAACATCCCCGTTTACATTAAGCGATTTCACTGTTTCCTCTTCGTTTACAGCTCCCGTGTCAAATGAAAACAAAATGGATTTCTGTGGCTGGGAGCTATCGAGTGAATTGAAACACATTCACATAATTACGGAGGGCACAAATATATTATTAGTTTCTGTTTTCCGATTTTATTTTATTTCCATGTTTTTTTGCAGTAAAGCATTAATCACCTTGCAGAACAATGAAGTTATTTTTGTTAGTTTGCTAAAGAACTTTGGCTTTATTAATCTTTTCTGCTGAGGTAATCAATTTATTTGAAACGAAGCATTTCATTCCACAGTCTTGGCTAGTTCCAATTGCTCACTGAATTCTTCTGACATGTATCCCATCAGGGGCTGGGCCACCTTTGAAAGCAGTCATGTCATTTACCACCTCTGCTGCAATCACTGCACATATTTTTATATTGATAAGACTACCGACTAGCTGCCCAGCAGGATGAACAGCCACCAAACTGTAGCCAAGAGCAAAATAGAAAACCCTATGTCACAACATGCAGCTGAACGTAACACACTTGATTTCAATGGCATTATGTAAATACGAGGGCCGTTCAGAAAGTAACCTCCAGTTGATTTAAAAAAATACACCAAGTTAAATAAAAATATTTTAATATATACATCTTACAACTACATCTTTGCACTATTTTTCTACATAGTCTCCATAGCGATTGAGGCATTTATCGTATCTCTTCACAAGCTTTGAAATTCCTTCTGCATAAAAATCACCCGCTTGTGCCTGGAGCCAGCCTGTGACCGCATTTTTGAGTTCTTCGTCGTCATCAAACCGCTGTGACCCGAGCCATTTCTTCAAATGCATGAAGAGGTGATAATCACTTGGCGCCAGGTCTGGGCTGTAAGGTGGATGGTTGATAACGTCCCACTTGAAGGACTCAAGAAGGGCCGTTGTTCTGCGAGCAGAGTGAGGACGGGCGTTATCGTGCAAAAAAACGATACCGGAAGTCAGCATACCACGGCGTTTGTTCTGTATAGCCCGTCGTAACTTTTTTATTGTTTCACAGTACACGTCTTGATTAATGCTCGTACCACGTTCCATGAATTCAACCAACAACACCCCTTTGGCATCCCAAAACACCGTTGCCATCAGTTTTCTGGCAGAAAAATCTTGCGAGGCTTTTCTTGGTTTGGTAGACGAATTTGAATGTGCCCACATCTTTGATTGTTCTTTTGTCTCAGGGTTCACGTACTTAATCCAGGTTTCGTCACCGGTCACGATTCTGTTTAACAATGGTTCTCCTTCGTCCTCATAACGTGACAGAAAGTCTAATGCAGAGGCCATTCTTTGAGTTTTGTGGTGGTCGGTAAGAATTTTGGGCACCCATCGTGCACAGAACTTACGGTAACCCAATCTTGCTGTCACTATCTCGTACAAGGGAGTCTTAGAAATCTGTGGAAAACCAGTAGACAACTCCGACATTGAGAAACGTCGATTTTCACGAACTTTTGCATCAACTGTCTGAACGAGTTCGTCAGTCACCAATGATGGTCTACCACTCCTCTCTTCATCATGAACGTTTTCTCGTCCACTTTTAAATAAACGTACCCATTCACGGACAACTCCTTCACTCATAACTCTTGGTCCGTACACGGCACAAAGCTCACGATGAATAGCTGCTGCAGAATATCCTTTGGCTGTAAAAAACCTTATGACAGCACGCACTTCACATATGGCGGGGTTTTCTATTGCAGCACACATTTCAAACTGCCACAAAAACTAAACTAGCGCAGGTACGATGTTCACTCGACCACGGCTTGATGCCGACTGACCTGTTGAGTGCGTGAACGCACAGATGGCGTCGCTACTCCCCCCACAACCCGCACTGTGACCAATCGGAGGTTACTTTCTGAACCGCCCTCGTATTAAAGTAGTAAAGGAGTTTTGCTATTTGGGGAGCAAAATAACTGATGATGATCGGAGTAGAGAGAATATAAAATGTAGACTGGCAATGGCAAGGAAAGCGTTTCTGAAGAAGAGAAATTTGTTAACATCGAGTATAGATTTAAGTGTCAGGAAGTCTTTTCTGAAAGCATTTGTATGGAGTGTAGCCATGTATGGAAGTGAAACGTGGACAATAAATAGTTTAGACAGGAAGAGCATAGAAGCTTTCGAAATGTGGTGCTAAAGAAGAATGCTGAAGATTAGATGGGTAGGTCACATAACTAATGAGGAGGTATTGAATAGAATTGGGGAGAAGAAGAGTTTGTGGCACCACTTGACTACAAGAAGGGACCGGTTGGTAGGACATGTTCTGAGGCATCAAGGGATCACTGGAGGGCAGCGTGGAGGGTAAAAATCATAGAGGGAGACACAGATGAGTACACTAAGCAGATTCAGAAGGATGTAGGTTGCAGTAGGTACTGGGAGATGAAGCAGCTTGCACGGGATAGAGTAGCATGGAGAGCTGCATCAAACCAGTCTCAGGACTGAAGACCACAACAACATGCCATAATAAAGAACCAAACATGAGATAGTATAGTACTGGTGCTCCAAGAAAATTTACATCCCAAAAACCGTGCTGAAAAGCTTAATATCAGATGGGGCCTACTTCATTGTGAATCTGGACAAGCCAATGTGCACTTCATGACGAATTAGGAATTTTAGTATAGTTTAAGAAATTCCAATGCTCTTGGAGTATTATCTGATGTCCTGTTTCTTTTATGGCATAGTGTAAGATCTCTTAATGCATTATACATATGAACACGCGGGCTTCCAAAATCACCGCAGCTGGGCACGCACAGTAATGCCTATTTTCTGGTGCTCTCTGGCTACTGCTAAAATGAATCTATTTCTAACAGTCTCAGGAAAGTACTGTGAATGGTGGTTTGAAAAGTGTTACTTTGAAAGTAAATTTCCTTTTAGCAAGACGAATTAGGTTTGTGTGAGAATGTGGGATGAATTTCTTGAATCACAGAGCATTTGACTCTTGTTTAAAACTTAACACTTTGAGGACCAGCCACTTAGAATAGTTTCGAGCCCAGAAGACCAGGCATTTATGTCATTATTTTAAATTTACTGGCACATGTGCGTGATGTATCTCAAAGTATAACACATGCAAAAAAAAAAAAAGATCAATATTACATGTGTAAGCTTAGCTTCTCATGTTTGCATGTGTAAGCTTAGCTTCTCATGTAGCTACACTGTGTACATTATTGTAAACCAATAATGTTTTCTCTGTGTGTGTTCACGCTGCTTAACAGTGATCTTGCTATTGGCTGACTACAACATGTGTGCTATGTTCTGAATACCTGCTGTCATTGGCTGGCAAGATCATGTGGCACGAGATACGATTGGCTTACAGAAGGGCATCGCAATCTCGATTTCAACGCTATGGAAACTGATGTGTTGTGTTTGGCGGAATTCGAATTTATATTTTTGTAATATGAGAATATGCAGTGTGTGTTGCTATGCATCAAAGGTCTTTCCAAAATTACTTTTTTTTTTTTTTTTTTTTTTTCCTGCATCAAAGGTCTTTTCGAAACTTCTCTTCCTTTTTCACTAAAGTGCTGGGAAGTTCTACGCCAGTGTATAAAATGTTACCCATTCAAAGGATTGATAAGTTTTACAGTTCTGAGGGAAAATCTACGGGAAACCTACTGTCACTTAGCACGGAAAAAGTGTATTTTCGCCTGGGGAAAAAGTATATTTTTTAACCGGGATAGTCGGGAAAATTCTGGAAATTTATTTATTTATTTTTTTCTTTGTCCGTATATACACCCTGTGGAGGATGCCCTAGCTGGAAGGTGCCTGTTCACGCGCTGGCAGCATCAGGTGTAGATGCAGCCTGTAGACAGCTGCCTTGTGGAGGCATCAGCTAGTTGTAGATGGGGCCGGATAACCAACAGCGGGTCAGCGGCTGGTGTAGGATAGTTCTCAATGTAGACAATAGTCGAAGAGGGCTCTTGTTAGGCAGGAGCAGACAGTATTTACACTTGCTCTGCCAGGTTTTGTTGTAAACAGGCACTGCTTTGTGAGCTGTAGAGATAACACAGTGCTCCTTTGTACTGGGATTGTGACTTGTGTGTTATTACCTAAGCAATTTTCTGTTCAGACATGTTGAATTTTACAGGCTGCAGCCTTGGCTGTCTGCCTGTGGATTGCAAAGTCTGCTAGGGAGATGTCAGCTCAATATCTCCATTTTTCCCCACCCCCTAAAGAAAAAGAAGGCAGCTGTCCCATATTGTTTTGTTCATCCACAGTAATTGTACTCTTAGAACCATTGTGAGCGCCATGAGAGAGGGTACTCCCCAATGTATCATGTATTATGGTCACTTTCTGTTCCATTTCCTTATGGAATGTGGGAAGACAACTAATTAAATGCCTTGTCTTTGCCATCCCTAGAAGAGAGATGTCTATGACAAATGGCACCAGTTCTGTCATATGTTGCCTGAGGGACAACTCAAACAAGTAGTAAAATATAAAAAATTTTATGACTACTGTAAGCCCAATCAGAAATTTACCCAGCTGTTGGATCTTTCAGGATAGTAGCTTCAGTGACTGCATTTCACATAGTTTTAATCTACGAATGGGTAGGATTACAACATTTCAAACAGTTCAGATTCCATAGTAGTATTCTATTTATAAGCTAGTAATCCATACATACAATTTTCCTCTTTCCTGTTAAAACCCATTGTGAAGAAGGAAACAAAATAGTACAGTGTTGTGTATATGATTTTTGTTTAAAAGTATATATAGGGTGAGTCACATAAGATGTAACTCCCTTTTTATTTCATGAAAGGTTACACATATTGAAACGGGGTTTTCGGCGAATGTTAGAGTGTGGAGGGGCATGTATGTTTTTGTTTGGGTAAAAGTTTTTAGCATTAATATTGACTGGGATATTGATAAGTACTATTTTTTAATGTAAACCGTATATTTTTTATAACTGCATTTGATAGCTCTAGATAAGAAAATTACAGTGATATAGCGTCTGTTAATGTAGACGTTGAAACCTGCTGCAAAAGAATTTGAGAAATGCCCTAAAATGTGAGAGCATGGTGGCCTGAAATGGCATTTGCGGTGCGAACATTGCCAAGTAGGTGAATCAGACCAGGCTGCGTAGTTGTGTAGCGCTAAGAGAATAAAGCTTTATTTTCTCTTGAGCCAACTTATGACGTAGATGCAGGTTAACCTATGAATACTGTATATGGAAATACGACATGGGCTAGAATCTATTGAATCACAAAGGGCTTAAGAAGGCTATTTCTCATTTGTGTACCCTCCCAGATTTAGGTGAGCTGAAACAAGGAAGTCAGCTGGTTATTCTTCAAAAAATAAAGAGGTCTCCTATGCTACAAAAAGCAACTACTGTAAAAAATATCCAGATGTTAGGAGGAAGATCTGACATATCTTTTTCCTGTAGTGGCTGTGTGCTCCTTAGAGGTAAAATACATGCTGGCGGGCAACTGTTTCTACCTGCACTGCTCTAAATTATGTCATTTGGGGTACATTCTTTGAACTAAATATTTTATTAAACATTCAATGGTGTCCACCTGTCCTGAAAATAAGTATTTTTCTGAATGGAATGTTATTCCTTGCAGAATGTAAGCACGTCACAACAGTGTTACAAGCTACGTTCAATACACACTGTTATTTGACATTGCAACGCAATTCATACACATACAAATGAAATAAACAATTTACTAACAATGATTTGGTAACCACCCAAATCACATAACATAAACTTTGTTTTCCAAAATAATGTCTTTATCCTTTATTTAAGCATATGTTCAAACTGTTTACCATGGACTGAAAGGCACATTTGCAATCACTGTTCGAGAGAATGACGAATAGATGGAATTACAGTGGATGAGATGGTAGAGCATGCACTGGCGATTTGATGATACGTATCGTGTGGCATATTTAGGGGCTTCATCATAGACTGTATCCTTGAGTGCTCCCCAAAGAAAGAAATCAGGAGTAGTCAAATCGAGGGACCTTGCAGGCCATTGGCTAACAGAATTTTGTCCTGCCTAATGTCCAGAAATGTTCATATTCAGTATTTGCATTGCAACAGGCCTGAGTGTGCTGGACAACCATCATGTTGTAGCCGCATACACTGTCGAATATACAGTGGTACCTCCTGTAGAAGAACCAGCAAAATGTTCATCAGAAACTGTGCATACAAATGTCCATTGAGAATGCCTGAGATGAAATAAGAGCCCACAATGTAATTTCTTATGATGCTTCACCATTCAATTATGTTTCTCGGCCATTGATGTTGCTTTGATGAAGCCAGTGTGGATTTTCGGCTGTCCAGTAGTGCATGTTGTGCAAATTTATATTAGCGTGGTTAGGAAACATTGCTTCATCAGTAAAGAGCACACAATGGATAAACATAGGGTCTTCTCCCAGTTGCTGTAGGGCAAACTGACAAAATACTGTACGTTGTTGGAAGTCATGGTCATCAAGTAAGTGTTGTAGTGATGGATGATAGGGATGGAATGTCTGTCAATGTGGATTCCACATTCCTTGGAAATATGTCTTGTACCACTGTGTAAATTCATTAGCATCATAACCAGAACAGCTTCTTCGTGTTCTGTTTCAGTTGCATTCTTCTTTCTTGTCCTCTTTTTGATGTTCAAGCAACCTGTCCGCAATAGCATCTTAATAATTCGTGCAATTACCTAGCACGTCGGATATTGGTGATCTGGATAGATAGCCCTGTTTTTACAGCTTGTCTTTTACATTCACCATATAAAGGTAGTATATCCAGCTTCTCCTCATTGGTGTACATGTCTGAACGCAACATATGTTGAAGCAGAAATGAGCAGCCTGCAGTGCAGCCAAGTAAACAGGCAGATGTGTTGACATTCTGACACACGGTAACGTCAGGTCCCTGGTTGGCAGTGTTTTACACTGTTAATGTTGTTTATGGCCACCATGCTCACACACTCAGCGTCAACATTAACAAACTCTATATCTTCTCAAGAGCTATCAAATGCAGTTATAAAAAGTATATGGTTCCATCTAAAATTCATACTTGCTTCAATATGTCTATTCATACCAGCACTAAAAACATCAGCCTAACACAAAGAAAAAAATTTTTTTTTAATTTTTAAAAAAGTAAGCCTCGATGCTTTAACCTTTACCAATACACACATTTCGATATATGTGACCATTCACATTACATGACTCATAAGGAAAAAGAATATACAGCGTGTCCTAGGAGAAACGGTCAATCATTTGAAGCAAATTAGTCTGGTAAACATGGGCTCTGCACGTTTTTCAATAGAAGAGATGTGTTTTACAGTAATGAAAATGAAAAAGTGCTCATAGCTGTTAAGGTATGCAATTCAGAGCCCACGGCTAGGACACTTTTTTGGTTTGAATGCTTGTGTCATATCCCTGAATCTTGACCATTCCCCTTGGAATCCTCTGTATTTGGGAGAAACAACCTGTTCTGTGGTGTAAATGCCCTGATATTGTAATTAAAAGAAACTGCAAAAAAAGAAATGAAATCACACATTTTCACAGCACAGAATTTTTTAAATCACATTCGGTTTTGACAGGGAACTTGTACATTGTTTTTTTAAACAGTATAGTAGCCTAGGTCCATGTTAATGTTCATGAAAGTATTGTGGAAAAATTTGAAGTGAATCAGTTGAGAGCTTTTCGAGATTTTTGCTGGCAGTACTTCCCCTTTATTTTTATAGAGTTTGTGTGTGTGTGTGTGTGTGTGTTGTGTGTGTGTGTGTGTGTGTGTGTGTGTTTTGATATTTCTGGTAACAACGTTAAACATTGTATTGTCTTTATACAGTAATATAGATATCCAATACGGGTGTTTGATTACAGAACTGCAAATTTCAATCTGGATTTGTCAAGTCAACTATTTTGCAATCTGTAAATGCGCTAGTTAATTAATAGTAATTAAGAATAATTCTGATGAGATTAGTTACATGAGTCGAGGTATTTTGACCTTAGACTTGGTCTGAGATACCTTAGTTGCTTCAAAAAGCTTTCTAAAATTATCAAAAAAGAAAAAAAAAATATGTCATCCCTGTGAAAAGCGATGATTCTGACCTGAAATAGATGTTAGTAATAGTGGACGTAACACCTAACTAGGGGACCAAAATTAAAAACGTGGATCACATGAGCCGGCTGGGGTGGCCGAGTGGTTCTAGGCGCTACAGGCCGGAACTGCATGACCGCTACGGTCGCAGGTTTGAACCCTGCCCGGGCATGGATGTGTGTGATGTCCTTAGGTTAGTTAGGTTTAAGTAGTTCCAAGTTCTAGGGGACTGATGGCCTCATAAGTTAAGTCCCATAGTGCTCGGAGCCATTTGAACCAATTTTGTGGATCACATTAAAACTCTTGATAGAGTAAATATAAATGAAAAATCTCGTATGAAGAAAGACTGGTGATTATAAGCAGTTTTATGTTGTAGTTCAAAGTTGAATTACATCAGAACAAATGTTTACCCTATGGAGATTGAAGTTGTAGTGGGCAAAGAGCGTTCAGCACGAAGCAGTTGATTACACCTTCATAAAGTATCTGCAGTCAGTCTCAGTGTGGAGCATTCGACAGAATCGTGTTTCAGGATAACCTGGAGCTGACTGTGAGCAAGACGTGCCTGGAGGTGTTCAGCAACCTGGGGAAGGCGTTCCAGTCGGCAGTGTCAGGCCAGCTGCCACCACGCCAGGAGCAGACGCCGCCCTTCATGGTGCGCAACGACACGGGGCTGACCGTCACGCTCATGTTGGAGGACGGCCCATTCCAGGTGCGTAATGCTATTGTACACATGTTGTTGTTGTTGCTGCTGCTGCTGCTGCTGCTGCTGCTGCTGCTGCTGCTGCTGTTGTTGCCATCAGAATGAAGGCTGGTTTGATACACCTCTCCACACTAGCCTGTTCTGTGCAAACCTCTTCATCTCTACCTCACTGCTGCAACCTGTATAACATTGAGCCTTCTCATTGTATTCGAGACTTCGTCTTCCTCTACAAATTTTGCACTAAATTTCCTCCCTTCACCAAACAAACTATTTCTTGATCCATCAAGACTATTCTATCAGTTGATCCCTTCTTTTAATTAAGTTGCGCCAGAAATTTCTTTTATGTCCCATTTGAAGCAGTAACTTATCATTAGTTATTTAAATTAATAATCTAATTTCCAGCATTCTTCTGTCGCACCGCATTTGAAAACTTTCTATTCTTTTCTTGTCTAAAGTGTTCATCATCCATTTCAGATCAGGCGTGATTGTGACCATCACAGATTTTTTTTTTTTTTTTGGTCGTCAGTCTACTGACTGGTTTGATGCGGCCCGTCACAAATTCCTTTCCTGTGCTAACCTCTTCATCTCAGAGTAGCACTTGCAACCTACGTCCTCAATTATTTGCTTGACGTATTCCAATCTCTGTCTTCCTCTACAGTTTTTGCCCTCTACAGCTCCCTCTAGTACCATGGAAGTCCTTCCCTCATGTCTTAGCAGATGTCCTATCATCCTGTCCCTTCTCCTTATCAGTGTTTTCCACATATTCCCTTCCTCTCCAATTCTGCGTAGAACCTCCTCATTCCTTACCTTATCAGTCCACCTAATTTTCAACATTAGTCTATAGCACCACATATCAAATGCTTCAATTCTCTTCTGTTCCGGTTTTCCCACAGTCCATGTTTCACTACCATACAATGTTGTACTCCAGACGTACATCCTCAGAAATTTCTTCCTCAAATTAAGGCCGGTATTTGATATTAGTGGACTTCTCTTGGCCAGAAATGTCTTTTTTGCCATAGCTAGTCTGCTTTAGATGTCCTCCTTGCTCCGTCCGTCATTGGTTATTTTACTGCCTAGGTAGCAGAATTCCTTAACTTCATTGACTTCGTGACCATCAATCCTGATGTTAAGTTTCTCGCAGTTCTCATTTCTACTACTTCTCACTACCTTCGTCATTCTCCGATTTACTCTCAAGCCATACTGTGTACTCATTAGACTGTTTGTTCCGTTCAGCAGATCATTTAATTCTTCTTCACTTTCACTCAGGATAGCAATGTCATCAGCGAATCTTATCACTGATATCCTTTCACCTTGTATTTTAATTCCACTCCTGAACCTTTCTTTTATTTCCATCATTGCTTCCTCGATGTACAAATTGAAGAGTAGGGGCAAGGCTACAGCCTTGTCTTACACCCTTCTTGATACGAGCACTTCGTTCTTGATCGTCCACTCTTATTATTCCCTCTTGGTTGTTGTACATATTGTATATGACCCGTCTCTCCCTATAGCTTACCCCTATTTTTTTCAAAATCTCGAACAGCTTGCACCATTTTATATTGTCGAACGCTTTTTCCAGGTCGACAAATCCTATGAAAGTGTCTTGATTTTCCTTTAGCCTTGCTTCCATTATTAGCCGTAACGTCAGAATTGCCTCTCTCGTCCCGTTACTTTTCCTAAAGCCAAACTGATTGTCACCTAGCGCATTCTCAATTTTCTTTTCCATTCTTCTGTATATTATTCTTGTAAGCAGCTTCGATGCATGAGCTGTTAAGCTGATTGTGCGATAATTCTCGCACTTGTCAGCTCTTGCCGTCTTCGGAATTGTGTGGATGATGCTTTTCCGAAAGCCAGATGGTATACCGCCAGACTCATATATTCTACACACCAACGTGAATAGTCGTTTTGTTGCAACTTCCCCCAATGATTTTGGAAATTCTGATGGACTGTTATCTATCCCTTCTGCCCTATTTGACAGTAAGTCCTACAAAGCTCTTTTAAATTCCGATTCTAATACTGGATCCCCTATCTCTTCTAAATCGACTCCTGTTTCTTCTTCTATCACATCAGACAAATCTTCACTCTCATAGAGGCTTTCAATGTATTCTTTCCACCTACCTGCTCTCTCCTTCTGCATTTAACAGTGGAATTCCCGTTGCACTCTTAATGTTACCACCGTTGCTTTTAATGTCACCAAAGGTTGTTTTGGCTTTCCTGTATGCTGAGTCTGTCCTTCCGACAATCATATCTTTTTCGATGTCTTCACATTTTTCCTGCAGCCATTCCGTCTTAGCTTCCCTGCACTTCCTATTTATTTCATTCCTCAGTGACTTGTATTTCTGTATTCCTGATTTTCCCGGAACATGTTTGTACTTCCTCCTTTCATCAATCAACTGAAGTATTTCTTGTATTACCCATCGTTTCTTCGCAGCTACCTTCTTTGTACCTATGTTTTCCTTCCCAACTTCTGTGATGGTCATTTTTAGAGATGTCCATTCCTCTTCAACTGTACTACCTACTGCGCTATTCCTTATTGCTGTATCTGTAGCGTTAGAGAACTTCAAACGTATCTCATCATTCCTTAGTACTTCCATATCCCACTTCTTTGCGTATTGATTCTTCCTGACTAATGTCTTGAACTTCAGCCTACTCTTCATCACTACTATATTGTGATCTGAGTCTATATCTGCTCCTGGGTACGCCTTACAATCCAGTATCTGATTTCGGAATCTCTGTCTGACCATGATGTAATCTAATTGAAATCTTCCCGTATCTCCCGGCATTTTCCAAGTATACCTTCTCCTCTTGTGATTCTTGAACATGGTATACGCTATCAGATATCAACTGAAAAAACAAATTGGTCCAGCCTCTCATATTCAGTGTATTAAAATTCCCAGTTTATGTTTCTGAGGTTTATATCTCAGTCATTTGGTGGATTTACATCAAACTAATAAGGTGTGGCTCTGTCGTATATTCCTCTTATTGGATAATCTGTAACACTGTGTTTCAGTAACCTCAGGCTCTTTTTCAGGTAGTATCTGCATTACAGCTGGATTCTAACTTTACATCGTCATTATCAGTGCACACGTGCGTGCAAGTGCGTGTGTGCTATACAGAGTGAATCGTCTGAAACTTGCACTGCAAATATTGTGGAAGTGAGAGATGCTATTGATGTGTGGTTTTCACTGGATTTGTGGTCTGGGTCTCATATTGTTAGCTAATAAACAGATTGTAATAATACTTAGAAAGTGTATTTCTTTTTGCAAACAAACTTTTTTAAATGGAACAATGCTTATTGACAGTAACAGACTAAAAATAGGGTAAATTAGAGTATCAGTTGCATTTGTTGCAGGTCGGAAAGTAGATTCGTGAATTACAGAAGTATATAATACAGAGAGTACATCCAGCCTTTAAAGAAAAATACGTACAGTATCTATAGCAAACCGACCGAGAAGAGATACCGACCTAGTCGATGAACGTGAGAGAGACTTAGACGAAGAAATACGTACGGAGCTTGTCGGTGCATTGGTACTGTCAGTGCACTGCACAGACTGACCGCAGGTCTGGAAATGAGCTTACGTTACGGCTGTGATTGTGATCCTCGTGTGCATCACTGTCACGTGCGTTCGAATTCCATTCACGTCTTTGCCGATCGTGTCTAGTGTCGGAGTAGTGATGTCTAGAACGTGTTGCAACTGAGATGGCTGCTGATACGTATGCCAGTCTTCTGATAAACTGTAGCTGTCTGGTCATGACAGGAACCACTTCATAGTGTGGCTCCGAAGCTCGAACTCCCTGTTTTATCGTGTAGAGGATGACTGTAGTATTGCTTGTACTGTGTCAGGCAAATAGCAGGCACAACCCCATAGAGCTTTAAGCAGGTCATCCTGTTGTTGTTGTCGTCATCTTCAGTGCTGAGACTGGTTTGATGCAGCTTTCCATGCTATTTTATCCTGTGCAAGCTTCTTCATCTCCCAGTACCTGCTGCAACCTACATCCTTCTGAGTCTGCTTAGTGTATTCATCTCTCGGCCTCCCTCTACGATTTTTACCCACCACGCTGCCCTCCAATGCTAAATTGGTGATCCCTTGATGCCTCAGAACATGCTCTACCAACCGATCCCTTCTTCTAGTCAAGTTGTGCCACAAACTTCTCCCCAATCCTATTCAATACCTCCTCATTAGTTATGTGATCTACCCATCTAATCTTCAGCATTCTTCTGTAGCACCACATTTCAAAAGCTCCTATTCTCTTCTTGTCTAAACTATTTGTCGTCCATGTTTCACTTCCATACGTGGCTACACTCCGTACAAATACTTTCAGAAACGACTTCCTGACACTTAAATCTATACTCGATGTTAACAAATTTCTCTTCTCCAGAAATGTTTTCCTTGCCATTGCCAGTCTACATTTTATATCCTCTCTACTTCGACCATCATCAGTTATTTTACTCCCCAAATAGCAAAACTCCTTTACTACTTTAAGTGTCTCATTTCCTAATCTAATTCCCTCATCACCACCCGACTAAAATCGACTACATTCCATTACCCTCGTTTTGCATTTGTTGATGTTCATCTTATATCCTCCTTGCAAGACACTGTCCATTCCGTTCAATCGTGAAGATGTGCAAAATGGTCTCCCCCACAAGAAAAAGCCTCTCATTCCACCAAACTGTTACTCTGAACAGAGTTTGAATGCAAGGGCTAAAATCTATCTTTTTCAACTGACCCTGGCCCTTCATCTTCTAGATAGCTAAAAATTACATGGAGCTCCTCCTCTAGTAATTCTCTACCTCAGGAATACATTTGTCACTTCAGAACATCAGAGAAAATTACTTGTCACGGTGAAGATTGCCTATCAAATGTGTCAGCTCTTTATTTATGCGTGCTCTCTCCACGTGACTGTTGTCATCTGGTTTGTCATCTCTCTTATAGCCTGAATCTTTATTTGTGTTTTAAATTACTCAGATGCATCATATCAGTTTTTATCAGGCTGAATGAAATAGTCATCGGGACCTCTCACGTGTGCCGGAGAAGTCTCTCATTTACACTTTCTTGTTGAAGTTAATGGTGGTTATTCTCAAAATAGTATATTAACATAAGTGGTCTGAGAACAGTGTATACAAGTTGTAGATTAGCTGTTGCTCCAGTTAGTTTTTTATTCTGAGTGTGAGACAGATAAAAAAAAAAATTGTCAGCACCCCTCACAGAGGTTTTATTTCAGGTGGTGGGGCAGCCCGGCCCCGACGGCTACCGACAGGCGATGCTCGAGTCGGGGGCAGTCGCGTGCCTCTGCCTACAGAGTGGGGAAGAGCCGACCACCCTCAGCGGGAAGCTCTGCCTGGTGCCCGTCGGCTCTGCGGCAGCGACGCCTGACCGCCAAGGCGGCGCGCCCTCTGCTCGCGACAGGATGCTCACTGTCAAAGTCAGGGTGAGTCTCTGAACCTGTAGGGGTCAATTTCCATGTCTAACAAAAATTTCAACTCAGTGTAATGAGTGGATAAATGTAACGTAATGCTTATAACAATGTAAGTGAACCAGATAGTATATGATTACGAGATTAGTGCCAAACTTCTGGAGCGTGCCACATCGTGAAAGGTTTTTGGAGTAATCTGATGAATTATAGGCCAGTATCACTGATGTCGATTTGCAGTAGGATCTTGTAACCTATACTGTGTTCGAACACTATGAATTACCTTGAAGAAAACACACTATTGACACATAGCGAGGGAATCTCAAATTAATTCCATATTTTTAGAAGGGTTTGCCACTATTCTTCAGAAGCTGGTTTTAACTGAACTGTGTACCTATGGAGTATCATCTCAGTTGTGCAGCATGATTTCCGATTTCCTTTCAGAGAGGTCACAGTTTGTAGTAACTGATGGAAAGTCGTAGATAAAACAGAAGTGATGGCAGGTGTTCCCCAGGTAAGTGTTACAGGCCTCTGCTGTTCCTAAGCCGTATAAACAATTTAGAAGACAATCTGAGCAGCCCTGTTAGATTGTTTGCAGACGGTGTTGTTGTTTATCGCCTAATAAAGTCATTAGAAGATCAAAACCAAATGCAAAATAACTTATTCGCAATATCTGTGTGGTGTTGAAAGAGGCAATTGAATCTAAATAATGAAAGTGTGAGGTCATCCGCACGAGTACTAAAATGAATCCATTAAAGTTCGGTTGCACGGTAAATCACACAAATCTGAAGACTGTCAATTGAATTAAATACCTATTAATTAGAATTACGAACAACTTAAATTGGAATAATCACACAGGATAATTTTGTAGGGAAGACAAAACAAAGACTGCATATTATTTGCAGAACACTTGGAAGATGCAACAGGTGTACTAAAGAGACTGCCTACACCACAGTTGTCCATCCTCTGCTAGAAAACTGTTGTGCCCTATGGGATCTGCATCAGATAGGATAGATGGAGGACAGAAAAATAGTAAGAAGAATGGCTGCTTGTTTTGTATTGTCGTGTATGCCAAATAGCGGAGACAGTGTCAGTGATATGATAATGGAGTTGTGGTGGCAATCGTTAAAACAAAGGCGTTTTTTAATGGAGTGAAATTTGAATCGCCAACTTTCTTCTCTGAATATGAAAATATTTTATTGAAGCACACCTACATGGGGAGAAATGATGATAATAACAAAATAAGAGAAGTCAGAGCTCTTGCACAGATATTGGAATCTTCATTTTTCACACTTGCTGTGTGAAATTCTAACGGTGGAGAATTAGAGTGAAACTGGTTCACTGGAATCCTCTGCTGAGCACTTAAGTGTAAACAGCACACTAGTTATGTAGATGTAGATGTATTAGTAAAAAGTGATCTAAGTGGGATGATCACTTATAATGAGTATTACAGAGAGTGAAAGGAAGATGTAGATTTGTTGGAAGCACTCTGGGAAAGTGTGATACGTCTATAAAGGAAATTGCGTGTGAACCAGTAGATGACGAATTCTGGAATGTTGTTCCAGTGCTTGGAGTCCTTATCAAGCAGGGATGGGAACGGACATCAAAGAAATTTGTAGATGCCCTACAAGGAACCTAACAGATTGACACATTCTGTAAGAAAGTGTAACAAATTCTGGGGGGAGTTAAATGGAAACCCTCTGAGGTATGACAATATTGTTTTTGTGTAACTCTCTTTTTGGCAGATTTAGAGTACTTGTGTTTGAAGAGGCCTATGCTACCATTATGCTCTCCCCGTCATGCATTTTGTGTAGTGATACTGAGAATAAGATGAGAGAGATTGGGGCATGTGCAGAGGGATGTAGGCAGTCTTTCTCTCTCACCCAGTATATGAATGGAATAGGACAGAAAGGCTATAATATTGATACAGCGTGTCCTTTGCTGTGCAATGTGCAATGCATTGCTGAGTATACATGTAGCTGCAGAGGTGGATAGACCATAAGGTGGAGTATGACAACAGCAACTGACAAAATTGTACCAGTGTGCTACAATGAAGCAGGCTATAGCCATTTGACTTACAAGGATAGTAACCGTAACTAAACTGAATATACCGCATTTACTCGAATCTAAGCTGCACTTTTTTTCCGGTTTTTGTAAACCAAAAAACCGCCTGTGGCTTAGAATCGAGTGCAAAGTAAGTGGAAGTTCTGAAAAATGTTGGTAGGTGCCGCCACAACTAACTTCTGCCGTCGAATATATGTAGCACTACACAGCCATGCTTTGCAGGCACAAAGATAAATACTGGCACCAAAACCTCTGCGTCAGTAAATAAATAAAAAAAAAAAAAAAAAAAGGTGGAAGAAGAGCTTTTTTTCTTCACCCCGAGTTTCAACCACTACGTTTTCATACATTATCCAATGAAGTAAATACAAATTCCGTATTGTTCATCTTTGAAAGTAGTGGCATTTTGATGTACTATGAAAAACCGACTGGCAAGACCGTTTGGGATGTTTGTCAATATGGCCAACTCTACCTTCTGAATTTTTTCCTACCTGTGGGAAGACGCGGTTGTTAAGAGGAACTTTTATGAATTGTGAATCACATGCAATATTCTCTTCACCATAAAAATAATACGAATATAAACATTTTGCCATGTATTCTTTCGTGTTTGCTGCTATCTCATTTAAATCGTGTCTACCTAATAAACTACGAAACTAGAGTGAGACAACAGTAAACGCGAAACAATATACATATCATGTCATGTTTATATTCGTATTATTCTTATGCCTAAAAGTGATACAGTCAGAAATGAAGCAGGGCAGCTGACTAGATTTTTAAATCTAAGATGACTAATTTCTGTGCAGAATGTAATGTACTAAAGAGGCGTCTGCAAAGATTTTCGCCAAACTCTCGTTCAGAACATATTCTATCATACACAGTCTATTATTTGGTTCTTGTTGATCATTATCAAAGAAAGCAGCAGTGTAAGTAACAACAAATAGCAGTCTCTTGCCATTGTTTCGCCAATGAGACGATTTATCTCTCTCTCTCTCTCTCTCTCTCTCTCTCTCTCTCTCTCTCTCTCTCTCTCTCTCTCTCTCGTTCTCTCTCTATCTATCTCCTTTTTTTAATTTATTTTTTATTTATTTATTTATTTTTTTTAATTGTAAGCGCGGTAGCGTGCACAAAAGCATGCTATGCCGCGAGCGGTGACAGGCCGTAAACACTCATTATCTGAATGTGACATACAATGCATGACACAGTACAGTAATGCATTTTGAGATTAGAGTGACGAAAACACCTATAACAAAGAGAACAGCACTTATCAGATGAAAGAAAAAAAGCAATCAATTCAAACCAGATGAAGCACGTGAAAAAGGGAGGGTACCCGTATAAATACGGATGGAGCGCCTGACACATAGCAATGGCTATCTCGTAAAGCTGAACTGCTAAGCTTACGACTCGAACCAAACTACTATAGCTGTATCGTCATTCATTCGACCTAAATTGTGTCTCATATTTGAATGGACCAACTTTGTTTTGATTTGGAGGTGTGGCCTAAAAAACTTGTCTCTCCCCTTGAATTTCGAGTCCCAAATTTCAGGTGCGGCTTAGATTCGGGAAAATTTTTTTGCCTCTATTTCGAGTCTCATTTTTCAGGTGCAGCTTAGATTTGAGTGCGGCTTAGATTCGAGTAAATACGGTATTAATTTTACTTATATATACTGAGCTGTTTAAATCTATTGAAATTTATAATCAATAACTTAACAATATGAGGAATAAAATAAAATGGAGGAGGGGGGGGGGGCGGTGGTAGCAGCAGAAATCAAATCAGTCAATGAATTGGCAGTCAGTGTGCTTGACCACTGGACTCGTACATGAACCACTCTCTCATATTCTACATGTAAATCTTCAGGAAGCTCGAGCCGTATTGATATCTTTATGCATCCCATCACATTGACAGTCTCACTGCTGCAGACGGGTTACTTTCATATCTCGGTGAGTAAAAACAATTGGAGTATTTATCAGATAGCATTTATGCCACTTTGCCAGGTAATATCATTAAAAAAAAAATTGTTGTTTCAGTATCGTTAACTGCTTTCTAAATATGACAGCTGTTATGAGCACATGATTCCCGATGTGCAGGAATGGAGATGGGCATGTCACGTGCCACAATCTGCTAGATATAAAAACCAGCAACTCGAGAACGAAAGAAGATATTGTTGTGTCTTTAATTTTAAATAAATCTTTGATATCTTATCCCCATTTCATGCATGGCAACATATGGGCTAAAATCAGCCATACACAGTTTATGCAATGCATTTTTGCCTCTGCAAACTTTTAATTCTGTGCAGTGGTTAACTTAATGTGATGATGGACAGTAACTATGACAAATAATGAAATGTAATTCAGTCCTTTATTGAGCTGAGATGTGCAAAAATGAAATTTTTTTCATTGAATAGCTTTATTAAAATCAGAATTAACATTCCGTACTAGATTTTCCATTGTTTGTTGTCTTCTGAAAACCAAATGATAAGTATTTGATAGCAGCCAGAATGTTGTCTTACAACACAGGTAGCAACGTTAGGTAAGCTGCACAACAACAACGAAGTCACTTTCAGCACGGAATGTAGAGAACGTGTCTGTAGCAGTCAAAAACTTATAAAGCAGTCAGACATTGCGAGGAATAAAATTAGATGGAAAACAAGAATCGAACCTGATGGAGCAAATTGCAAGTCAGTGCTCTTCACTACTGAGCTATGGCAACTTCTCCTCTAAAATCCCTCATACTGTACGCTTCCACAATACTTCATGTGTAGTGCTCAAAGAAAAATGCTGACCTGGTGCTGTGGGCAACATAACACACCCAATGCCCGCAGGGGTGACATCACATAAGGGCATGCACAGTTGGAAACAGAAGGCTACAGCCCTCATCTGGGCCAATCGTAGCACAGTGGAGCATCATTTCAGCACTAGGCATCGGCTTCTAGTTATCGCAGAGAGAGCACTATAAAACACAGTTTCTTCCATTTTACTTGGATACCGACACACATTCGAAGAGAACAGGCACAATTGTAGTGAGTTTTCCGGCTCACATTCTAAGAGAAACGGCATAAATTTTAGCACAATATTTGTAGTGTGCTGTAGCACAATACCACATGGACACCACTTAAATGTCACACTATGTGACACATTGTCAGTATTAGGGATATGCTGTGCATTCATAGATAGATAGTTGCTGAGACAATAGTTTTGTTTGAGAAGGTATATAGAAATTTCTTGCACTGCTGTTACTCAGAATGTAAAATGTATCTGGAATATAATACAATTACATTTTTTCTGGTGTTCCTGTTGGTGTAGCAGATTTGTGTGGGGTCAGGTCCTACGCACGGGCCTCTAGCTTTTCAGCACTGTGTAACTTACAAATGTCGGGCAATAGGGCAAATCTCGAATCATTGCTGCGAGGAAGTAGCACGCCTGCTGAGACACTGGCTACAGTTGCAGACTAGAGAAAACAGTCTGGCGGGACAGAGTAAGCTGCAGACTAGCTGCCCCCACGTGTAATGTCTTTGTCAGGTGCAGTTCTGATCTTTCGCACGGGAGAGTTACAAGAGGGTCAGCTGCACTGACCCACTGATGTCAAAGGACACACGAGAAGGAAGTCACACTGGAGGGCGTGACTTAAAACTGATGGGAAGATAATGACAGTTAATAGCTGTCACTAGTAGAGATTGTGACGGCTGTGCTCATCAGGACAACATGAAGATGACGACAGTGGCAATCTCTAACAGGCACCTCGTTAACTGCGACAATAGAAGCTCTGTATCAGATATGAAAAAGAATAAATTTTAAGGTTAATTTAGATTTTAAGCAGCTAACAAAAGCCCTCTTGCATTGTTTTTTCCTGGCTTTGATTGCAAGTTGTCTGCAGAATTGAACAGTTGGATATTCAGATAAACCTATCTTCATTGTAATACATCTGCTGCTCTTGTTGTCTGTGGGATGACTAGTATATCTGAAAATTTCCAAGGCTGTGTGATTTTCAGTACTAGTTAATAAGTCCCTCCATTATATAAGAACAAAATTGGTCAGTTCATAATTATGTAGAACACCTTTATATATATATATATATATATATATATATATATATATATATATATATATATATATACGAACAATGCAGGAAAATACAGATTGCTACATACAGTAAAGAAGACAAACTAAGTTTGCAGACAGGTACAATTAAGACACTTACGCGAGTTTTCGGCTGCAGCCTTCATCAGTAAAGAAAGACACACACCATTTGCGCACACAAGCAAGCACACGACGACCAACTCCAGCATCTCGGACTGGAATGCAACTGTTGTGTGGGATGTAAGTTGCAATCTGGAGGAGGCAGGGAAGGGATAGTAGTGTATAGGTGGGGAGAGAGACGAACACTGTCTGGTGGAATGTGCAGGGGCTAGAATGCCAACAGGCACAGTGTCGAGAGGGTGTCGGGCACAGAGGGAAAAAAGGAGCAAACAAGGAGAGGAGTGGGGAAAGACGGGCAGATGCGTTGGCAGAGGGCTGCAAATGAACAGGTTGGGAGATGAGAATGGGGAGGAGATGATTGGACAGAGGGGGTGGAAACTGTGGGGTGGAGGACACGAGGACAGTACGTTACCTTAGCTCGAGGCCAGGAAAATTACGGGAGCGGAGAATGTGCCGTAAAGATAACCCCCTTTGCACATTTCAGAAAAGCTGGTGGTGGATGGAAGGATCCAGATGGCTCAGGTAGTGAAGCAGCCACTGAACTCAAGTGTTTTACATTCAGCTGCATGTTGTGCCACAGAGAGGTCTACTTTGCTCTCGGCCACAGTTTCGTGGTGGCCATTCCTCGTGTTTATAGACTGAAGTGGAAAGTGCAAATTTGTACCGAGGGCAGAAATCGAACCTGGGTCTCCTGCTTACTAGTCACGTGCGTTGGCTGCTGAGCCACAGTGGCACAGCAGTTCGTACAACTGCACGAATCACCCTGGCACGTCTCCATCCTTGATCCACATTCTCACTGCCACCACAGCTTCTTTAAATTCCCCTGAACAAACAAACAGAAAAACTGTGTCATTCCATTTGTGTAAGTACGTGCTTCTGGGTTTTAGGCTGGATCCACCATTTACGTTCATTGCTGAGGTGCTGTTCCAGAACGTGGAGAGCCTCGGCAATTCTTTTCCTGTGTAAGGGGAAATTTGAGGTAGACTGGGGCTGTAGCGAGAATTTGGATCGAGGAGGGAGGTGTGCCAGGGTAATCGGTACAGTTGTGTGAACTGCTGTATCGAGGTGGTTAGTGGCGTCGGTTGGAGCCTCAGTACAAATTTTCACTCGTCACATAAAATCGTATCTGTATGAGACCAGAAAAGTCTTTGAAGTTGTCATTTTATTTAGAATATGTTGGGCTTTCATCTGCATATCACACGTGTTGTACTTCCAAAACCTGACTGCACATTGCAAAAACAGGATTTTACAAGATGGTACTCACTGGTAATTTTGTGTTATACATAATATTATTTTTTCATACAAATTTCTTGCAATAAAAAATGATTTTTTTGAAGTGTTATTCTTAAATAAATGCTAATGTATTTTCATTCAAGTAATTTTAATATAAATCACAGAAAAATTAGACAACTGCACAGAGAAAACCTGAGTAATCACAGTGTTGTTTTGATTTGTGTGGCTCTAGTGACAACATTTTAATGTCAAAATTATGAAATTCATCAAATTCTAGTCATATTCTATACCTACTTCAACACTGACATACACTCTCCACAAGCCACTGTATGGTGCATGGCAGAAGCTATTTCGTATCATTGCTATCTGTTTCCTTTCCCGCTCCCTTGAAAATAGAGTGAGGGAAAGACAGCTAATTTCTCTCATCTTCATAGTCCTTATGTGAAATGTGCATTGGCAGCAGTAAATTGTTGAGTAGTAAACTTCAGATGTCAACACTCTAAATTTTCTCAATAGTGCTTCATAAAAAGAATGTCCTCTTCCCTCCAGGGATTCTCATTTGATTTCACAAAGCATCTCTGTAATACTCGTGTGTTTGATCCAACCTACTGGTAACAAATGTAGTGGCTTGCACCTGCACTGCTTTGATGTCTTCCTTGAATCTAACATGGTGGTGGTCCTATAAACTCGAGCAGTACTCGAGAATGAGTCACACTAGTGTTCTCTACACTGTCTCTCTTATATGTGAGCTACACTCTCCTACAGTTCTCCCAATAAACTGAAGTAAACCATTTGCCTTCCCAACCACCACCCTTTCATACTTGTTCCATTGTATATTGCTTTGCAACATTATGCTTAGATATTCAATTCATGTGACTATGTCAATTGGTACACTGCCAGTGCTGTATTCATATTAGTTTGTTTTTCTTACTCATCTGCATTAACTTACATTATTCTACATGTACAGCAAGCTGCCACTCCTTCAAACCAAATAGAATTTTTGTTTGGGCCACATTGCATTCAACAACGGCATTTTGCCAACCTTGCCATACACCTTAGTGTCATCAGCAAACAGCTGCAGATTACTGCTCTCACTGCCTGTCATATCATTTGTATATACAGGATGGAGAAAAATTGTGTCATGAAATTTTAACCCTGGATAGCTGATGCCAGCGGGAACCATGATTACTAATGTTGTGTAGGTCGACAATGAAGAATTTTTAAACTACGAAAACTTGGCGCCACACACTGTGATTGGCCGTGGGGTTGCCCTGTTGCTGTTTGTCAGTTGACGGGCAGCGCTACGGTTGTCGGTTCACACATGCAAACGTCCGTTGCCTCCTCACTGCCCCAGCGTGATAAGCATACGTCTCGAATAGGTCTTGCTGTTTGTCTCCACCTCGTGTCAGAGGCATTCACTTGTAAGCTTTGGTTTGAAGAGCACACACAATTTAGTCATACAGTAAGCATGGCGGCACAGTATTTGTTTGAAGAAAAATGAGATACGGTTTTTGTTTATGGACTAGCAGACAGCAAGGTGCATGAAGCTTGACGGTTGTATGAGGAACGGCACCCGGCAAGACGCCACCCACACCTGCAAATGTTTACAGCAATTCACCGGCGACTTGGCAAAACAGGCTCATTGGCGGGATACTGTGGTGATGCTATAAGACCTCAAACGTGACTGAATGCTGCATTTGAAGAGACTGTTCTCGAGTGCTTCGAGAAAGCACCTATGACAAGTGCTCTGGCGGTTGGACACGACGTGGAGGTCACGCATCGGTTAGTCTGTGAGGTTTTGAGGAATGACAGCCAGCATCCATTTAGTTTCCACCCTGTCCAAGACCTAAATCCCGTGGCAGACTATGAATACAGGCTAGGATTTTGCTGGTGGTTTCTGCAACGGGTTGCACGAGATCCCGACTTCCCTGCCATTGTGTTGTTTACCGACAAGTGCACCTTCCATCGGGATGGCATTTACAAAACTTGAAATGTTTGTTGATGTGCAAGAGAAAATTCTCATTTCACATATGTCCACAGACACCAGGAACAATTTTCACTCAACATTTGAGCAGGCACTGTGGGCGACCATCTGATTCGGCCAATCCGTCTACCACCTCATCTTACTGGGTCAAATTACCTTCACTTTTTGCAAGAAACTCTACCTGGCCTGCTGGAAGATGTTCCCCTGGATGTACGGCTTCGCATGTGGTTGCAGCACGATGGGGCACCAACAAGTAACAGCCGTGCTGTGTGCAGATATGTAAATGAACTTTTCGATCGCCGGGTAATCGACAGAGGTGATCATAGGACATGGCCCCCACAATCACCAGACCTCACCCCACAGAACTTTTTCTTGTCGGAATTCTTCAAGGTTCTAGTTCACCCACGCGGATGCGAACCACCTAGAAACGAAAAGGAATTAATGGATCGCATTCAAAATGCCGCCAGTCACATCGGGGCAATGACAGGAATCTTTGAAAGAGTTTGGCATAACACCGTTCAGTGTTACCAAACTTGTGTTGCCTCAGAGGGTCGCCTGTTCAAGCTCCTGCTTTAACCCTTTCGTGGGCAAAATTATTGAGGAATTTTTTTTAATGGATGGAGATCAGATAGTAGTTAACAGATAGGTATATTTATCATCCAGAATATCAAATTTGCCCCAACTGTGAAAGTGAGGTCACACAACAAGGTGGGAAGTATTCTTCCCACTGCCCTTCCTTGGAGTTAAATGACAAAAACAACTTTTTCAATATATGTCATATTTATTTGATAAATTTACTTCTCTTGTTACAATGATTGTTCACAATTACTTGCCAAGAAATTTTCTGAAACATGGGTCTATGCAAAGTGGTATTTGACAATACGTACAAACACAGCGAGTGCTCTTTTCTGCAGCATTGGTACTACAATGACGGCACGTCCAGTAGGTTTCTCCTAAAATGGGTTGATGCTCCCCTACAGCCACATGATGAAAATCTTCAGGTTACCCCTTTTTGCCATGAAGACAGGTTTTTGTCCACACCTTTTTTGGGATGAGAAGCCAGCGATCAATTGTCTGGCTATATGGATACCGTATGTGAGCTGATCATGTGTCCACATTCTCTTTTACCTATGTTTCGCCGGATAAAACTGTTCACTGCAGCAACGACCAGCAGGAAATAAAATATTCTGTGCCACCATTTTACAGAACGTCTGCCAATAGCATACCATTCTCGTAATTGATCAAACTTATCGACACCACCCATTATTTTGTTGTAGTCTACTGCAACTTCAGGACAAGAATTCTCTGTACTAGTACCATTCTTGTTTTTCCTTTTCACTGTTGCTGTTTCTCATGGGTCATGTACTGAGGACAGGAAAGTGACTGGATGGTTATCCACCCATTTTACTGCAGAAATGGTTCCTTTTGTTTCAAACTGGAATTTTTCTCGTTCTGATTTTATGTTTTCCTTCATAAATTTGGGTAATACAAAAGTATTTACCTTATAGTATAGCTTTGAGGAAAAAAAATCACAAAGTGTCACGCAAAAAGCACTGAAAGGCTCCTCTAAAGAGCAACACTCAGCTATACAAGCTTCTGCGGGAAGGTACAGCAAAAAACGGTGGGAAGTTCCAATTGGAAGCAATTCCCTATACTGTTCACTAGGTGGTAGCACCGTACAGAGGTGGGAACTGTGAATCCCACGTGACTAGGAGCGAGTTCATTGCAGTGGGAAGCATGTTTCCCACGGCTCACGAAAGGGTTAAGTAAACAATGTCCTCTACAAAGAAAAGGCCTTTTTCGGTGCTGAAACAGTATGTAATAGACTTTGTGTACATGAACTAACAGCTGTTGATGTGTTTGTTCCCGGTACGTCTTATCATGAAACTATAGTGGATGTGTCAGGACCTTGGCATATTCTGCCCCAGGCCCAAAGAGTGGAAGGCCGGCGCACTACCACCAAGCGTGCGGGCAGCATTGGATACATTGCAATCTCTGACAAGCAAAGCATTCACGGTCATGCGTTGTCCAGAGCATCTGGCAACAGAGCAGTCCTGCAGCCAATCAGAGCCTGTGGCACCAAGTTTCCCTAGTTTAAAAATTGTGCGTTTTCGACCTACACAACATTAGTAATTTTGGTTCTTACTGGCATCAGCTATCCAGGGTTAAAATTTTGCAACACAATTTTTCTCCCTCTGTATGTTTTTGTTGTGGTCTTCAGTCCTGAGACTGGTTTGATGCAGCTCTCCATGCTACTCTATCCTGTGCAAGCTTCTTCATCTCCCAGTACCTACTGCAACCTACATCCTTCTGAATCTGCTTAGTGTATTCATCTCTTGGTCTCCCTCTACGATTTTTACCCTCCACGGTGCCCTCCAATGCTAAATTTGTGATCCCTCGATGCCTCAAAACATGTCCTACCAACCGATCCCTTCTTCTAGTCAAGTTGTGCCACAAACTTCTCTTCTCACCAATCCTATTCAATACCTCCTCATTAGCTACGTGATCTACCCACCTTATCTTCAGCATTCTTCTGTAGCACCACATTTCGAAAGCTTCTATTCTCTTCTTGTCCAAACTAGTTATCGTCCATGTTTCACTTCCATACATGGCTACACTCCATACAAATACTTTCAGAAACGACTTCCTGACACTTAAATCTATACTCGATGTTAACAAATTTCTCTTCTTCAGAAATGCTTTCCTTGCCATTGCCAGTCTACATTTTATATCCTCTCTACTTAGACCATCATTGGTTATTTTACTCCCTAAATAGCAAAACTCCTTTACCACTTTAAGTGTCTCATTTCCTAACCTAATTCCCTCAGCATCACCCGACTTAATTTGACTACATTCCATTATCCTCATTTTGCTTTTGTTGGTGTTCATCTTATACCCTCCTTTCAAGACACTGTCCATTCCGTTCAACTGCTCTTCCAAGTCCTTTGCTGTCTCTGACAGAATTACAATGTCATCGGCGAACCTCAAAGTTTTTACATCTTCTCCATGAATTTTAATACCTATTCCGAATTTTTCTTTTGTTTTCTTTACTGCTTGCTCAATATACAGATTGAATAACATCGGGGAAAGGCTACAACCCTGTCTCACTCATTTCCCAACCACTGCTTCCCTTTCATGCCCCTCGACTCTTATAACTGCCATCTGGTTTCTGTACAAATTGTAAATAGCCTTTCGCTCCCTGTATTTTACCCCTGCCACCTTCAGAATTTGAAAGAGAGTATTCCAGTTAACATTGTCAAAAGCTTTCTCTACGTCTACAAATGCTGGAAACGTAGGTTTGCCTTTTCTTAATCTTTCTTCTAAGATAAGTCGTAAGGTCAGTATTGCCTCACCCTCTGTATAGAGAGAGTAAAAGTGGTCCTATCATAGTTCTCTGGGGCACTTCTGACAATACCCTTGCCTCTGATGACGAACACTGCCCATCGAGAACAACATACTGGATTATATCACGTGAGAAATCCTCAGGCGAGTAACGTATTGTTTGACTGATGATGATTAGTTGCATCAATTTTCAAAATGCGTAATACCAATAATTGTCATTTCACATTATTTTGTTGAAGTATAATGTTTTTAAAAGTGTGATAGATTTCTTACGAAGAGTAAATTTTTAAATAATACAAATTTTTAAATGCAAAATATTAAAGAAATTGCCTCTGAATTTGCAGAAAAAGTTTTTACTCTTGAAAAAAGTGTATACAAAAATTTATGATCAGTGTAATATAAAAACATCATTTACATAGTGAGTATTATTAAAATTTTCAAAGTGAATCTTTAGTTTGCTATAGTTCTGAATAATCATAGTGTGAATAAATAACGTAACAACACGACGTATGTAAGTAAAGTGTCACAGCACTCACAGATTGCAGTTGCATATCTTCAATCCAAATGACAATTTTGTGCCTTGCAGCTTAAATGTTTCTGTTAATCTAGCCCAACAGCCACAATAGCAGGAAGCTAATGCCATTCTATAGCTGCTTTTATAAAACTCTGGATATTATTGGTACTACAGTGGCACATTTCTCATCTTCTGGACAAAACCACACTTACTAATGCTATTAGAAAGAGTTTTTGTCAACAGTATTCTAATAGATAATTGTTTTAGCTGGGGTAAGAAATGTTGGCCAGTTTTAACGTAAGTTAATGTTTGTGGCTACAGGTCCTGGACCGGGATTGCATTCTAAGACTTCCCGTCGTACGTGCAGACAAAAGGTACTTCCCGTTAAATCATCGAGGGGAGAGCAACGATCCGTGGGGAATTGTGTCGGAGGTGACTGTGGATGACAGCAGCACCATAGTCACACTGAGGAGCATCATACAGGTCAGTAAGCCACTGCTCTAGAATGGAACAGCTTTTAGCTCCACTTTAGAGCTCTCCTATACAGTTTGATGCAACAAGAAGTAATTATTCTACCTGCTCATCACATAATCATCTGCTGCAGCAGCAGAACACACGATATTATTTTACGGGTGTAAAACAACGGTACTAACAAAAATTAGATAAAAAGTGGAGTAAAAATATCTTAGATATATGGTACAATAGTTTATAATGTTAAATGTAATTTGTCAATCCCGTCAACAACATCCAGGATCAGTGTCGGGAAATGACTTTCATTGCCTCAATATGATGTTAAAGGACACTCCTGCATAGTATGTTGGATGCTTTGTGGTAGTTTTCTGCAAGAGCAGGGGTTGGGCTGTTTTTACACTGGGGGGGGGGGGGGGGGGGGAGTTCTCACATACTACAGTTTGTCTCATGCCTTCCACTTATGCCAAAGCAAATTGAAGCTTGTTAGTTGAAAGTGCACATTGAGGTTAGGTTTTTGCTCTTGCTGGTTGTAATCTCCCCCTCCCACAATTTGGCAATGCCACTACTATTGTCGATGGTAAAGTCTCTTTTTTTCAAAAATACAAGAGGAGTAAGATTTACAGTAAGCTTTTTACTTATCTTCTTTTCTTGTTGTTGGCTCCAGTTCTTCATGCCTAGGGGCTGACTCTTGAAGCTGAAATTTTTTATATTTTAGGTTCTCCTGGTTCCAACTGGAGTAGTTAACTTTGAAGAATGCCCACAGAATTTTATTATTTTCATGATAATTTATTCCATTACAATTTTCTATATAACAGTGTCGTTTAAATATTCACATTAACAAAGCCAAAATTACAGTGTTCTTCCACAATACAAAAACACATCCGGCCGCATCAGAGGCTTACCCACCACTACTTCACTCTGCGGTAATAACGGTATTCCAAAGGGCTTACAATCTTTCTTGGCAAATGAATTACTAGTAGTTTGTATTATTATTTATAAATGAATCCAGAAATAAAAATAGTAAACAGTGCCAAATTGTGTAATTAATAACAAAAATTTTAAGTGTGTCAAATATTTCGTAATTTCAAATGTTTCTAAAAAAATAATTTTAACTGTGCATACAGAGTAGTACATATTGATTGTAGCAAAGAAAATAAAGTAATTTCTTTTTATAGATTTTAGCTTGAAATATAACATATCATGTACAAAATCATATGAATTTTTTTTTCAGAAAGACAGCTGAGATGACAATAACCTGTTCAAAATTCGAATATATTTCTGGTATCAACTACTTCTGTTAAGAAAAAGTAATGCTAGAGGAATGCCTTTACATGGTGCTTACTGGATGTGTTTTGCTACCATTTATGGTTTGTTTCAAATCCTTCATCAAGGTGTTCTGCAGTGTCTTTATTGCTGGGTGGCTCAATTTTACCATGTTAGTTGTAGCACTTTGGATACTGCCATGAATGAGGAGCTCAGGGTCGACCAGTATCTTCTTATGTGTATTTGGGAATTCCTGCCTTCTGAGTTCAAGTGCAGACATATGGTTAAGAGTTTGGAGCCACTAAACCTGCGTAGCATTTTAGACATACTATGATCGTACGCATCACTGTATTGAGTTGGGTATCGAGCTTCAAGTATGGTTACTGTTCTGCCACACAGTAGCACATTTTTAATGGAGTTATCATTAATTTATGTTATTGGAGAAAGGCATCATTGATTTTAACAAGAGTACTTATTGAATCATACTTGTAGTGGATTAACATGTGGTGTATGGATGCATATAACATCATCCACCCTTTTTATCCTAGAAATACATGCACGTTGTGTTTGTCGTTGTTGTTGCTGCACTATCCAGCCCCAGGATTAGTTTGATGCAGCTGCCAACTGTTGTCTGTCCTGTGCAAATAATTTCTGCAGTCTACATTGAACTGAACCTGCTTTATTGTATTAATCAATTGGTCTCCTTATACTATTTTCACACCCCACCTCCACCGCCAGCTTCTTATATTTACAAACTGTGTATTCCTAGGTATCTCGGGATGTATCCTGTCAACCTCTCTCGTTTAGCCAAGTTCTACCATAAAGCTCTTTTCTTCCCAGTTTACATACTGCTGCATTAGTCACTATCAACTTGCCTCATCTTCAGAGTACTTCTGTGGTACAACCTTTAAAAAGCTTGTTTTTTTTCTTGTCTTTAATATTTATAATCCAGTTTTTATTTCCATACAAGACCACACTGGAGAGAGTTTCAGTGAAGACTTCCTAACACTTAAATTTATAGTTGATGTTAACATAAAATTAGAAAACATTTCGTTGCTACTGGCCGTCTACTTTTATTTCATCTCTCTTTCAGCAATTGTCAGTTGTTTTGTTGCCAAACTAGTAGAACTCAACTACTACTTTTAGTGCTTCATTACATACCTGATCACTTACCGTCATGAGACGTAATCTGGCAACACTATTACAGAAACCTCCCTCACATTTTTTATTTTAAATTTGTAAATATCTGTTCTCTAATCTGCTTCCTAGACATTATCTGTTCCCTAGAATGGCCTTTAAAGGCATTAGCCATCTCTGACATCATTACAATGTTATTGGTAAACAACACAGTCATGACAGCATTCTAAGGAATATGTGTGTGTGTGTGTGTGTGTGTGTGTGTGTGTGTGTGTGTGTGTGTGTGTGTGTGTGTGTCCCCTCCCGCTGAAGTTGGTGAACGCAGTGCTAGTGATGATGTCTACCAGACAAGGATGCTGAGCAAGCTGATGAGCAGAAGCAGCTCCAGTATTGATCTGATGGCACTCATTCTAAGATTACACTCCAGCCTTGGCTCTCTCTCTCTCTCTCTCTGTCTCTCTCTCTCTCTCTCTCTCTCTTTCTCTTTCTCTTTCTCTGTGAGGCCTTCGGAAATTGAGTGAAAAGGAATATGAAACCACAGAGACTACACTGCAAAATTATTGCAGGTGTACAACCACTTCAGTGAGCCAGTGGACGTGTACTACATGACGCGGCGGGGCAATGAGGTGGAGCGTGTGGGCACCGTGCAGGCCGGGCGGCCCCTCAACCTGCCACTCTACGCCATCTACACACCCACCAACGAGCTCTTCTTCAGCGTCAAGGGGTGAGCGCGGCATCTGTGTATACTTAAGCTCACACGATTGAAGTGTGAAAATAGTAACTGAAACTTTGTTACCTCTGAGGACATCTTCACGATTAGGTGGTGACATGGTAAGCGTGGAAACATGCCTATGTCTGGATACAACTGTTTCAGTATGTTTGTGGAAGGGTGATAACAAAACTGAGGCCCCCTACATTTTTAACTGTACGACAACTGTTTATTTTTTATCATAGTTACTTGATTTTAAAGGCTGAAGAATCCTTTACTTTTCCACGTAATCTCCATTACAGTTGATGCAATTTTGTAGGCGCTGTGGCAGTTTTATGATGCCAGTGTCATACCGTCTCATGTTGTGTCCTTCAGGAAGCGTTGGACTGTACCTTTGACCTCATTGTCAGAGCAGAACTGCCATCCAGACAAGTGTTCTTCCATCTTAGGGATGATGTGGTTTCAACCAAAGTTTTTCAAGAGATTGACACTTGACCATGTAGTGTAACGTGGCATTCTTAGGAATACTCTATTCCACTATGTGCTTTCAGGACAACTAAAGATGATTGTGACATTTAATAACTTACTAAGTAGTACATAATTGGGAACCATTCGCTGTGCATGTTTGTTTGTAGTTTGTGCAGACACAATTCACACGTGTGTGTGTGTGTGTGTGTGTGTGTGTGTGTGTGTGTGTGAGAGAGAGAGAGAGAGAGAGAGAGAGAGAGAGAGAGAGAGAGAGAGAGAGAGTGATCTGTTTTCAACAAAAGCCTTGAGGGCTGAAAGCTTATAATGTGAGTCTTTTTGTTGTGCCTATCTGCAATTCAGCATCTCCGCTATATGGTGAGTAGCAACTTTCCTTTCCTTTCCATAATAATGGCCAGCCGGAGTGGCCGTGCGGTTCTAGGTGCTACAGTCTGGAGCCAGGCGACCGCTACGGTCGCAGGTTCGAATCCTGCCTCGGGGGATGGATGTGTGTGATGTCCTTAGGTTAGTTAGGTTTAATTAGTTCTAAGTTCTAGACTACTGATGATCTCAGAAGTTAAGTCGCATAGTGCTCAGAGCCGTAGCCATAATAATGTTAAAACCACAGAATAGTTTTAATGAAAAAGTCAAATTCATTGAGTAGCTCTGAATAGTTAATACTTTCTTTCCTTACCACCCTCAAGGAAACAAAGTCTGCAGAAAAAAAAGTTGTTCATGCACATCTGTGGGGCAGAGTAGCCAGACCGCAAGGATACTCAAGAAAGGTGACCGTATATTCACAAGATTTGTTAAAGGTAACGCTCGTGGAAAGGGTGACAGATCCATTGCGACTGTTGTATACCACACATACCTGTATGAGTTGCTGTACATCATAACAGGTGACACATGAGTCACGGAGAAAGCTTACAGCCTTGATCAGCATTCCTCTTCTCTGGTTCCAAACTGCCCTTCTGGATTCTTCCATTGTTTCAAAGTGCTCGTAAGCATTTATTGTTGTCCCAACTGTCAGTCGACCAACAGTACTCCCTTCTGGTCCCAAAACACAGTTACCATGACTTTACCGGCAGACGGGTTGTTTGAATTTTTGAGGCTTGGGCAAAGAGGGATGCCACCACACTCGTGACTGTTGTTTTGTCTCACTGTAGAAAGAAATGTCACCTGTGAGAATTGAGTCCAGGAAGTTGTTCTTTTAGTCTGCATAACATCAAAGAAATTCATGGAAAGAATCAACTCGTTGCTGTTTGTAGTCTTCTGTCACCATATGCAGTACCCATTTTGTGTATGCATTCTAATATTGGTGCAGCAGACATGAATGTTGCTGTAATCTTTACTTGTATAATATTCTCATAATTCTCCATAGTATCCATCTTAATAAAAGTACATTTCATCACTAATCATTGAAACTACAGATCTTGTCACAAGGACATCATATCCAGCCATTATCCGATGTCTATCCCTCAATTACTTGAAAACAAACGTCACTGACACAGAATTCTTGGCACTTTGTACCTTGATAACAGATACCTATACGCACTTCAGACCTGTGTGAATAAACAAATAACAGTGCAGAATAATGGATCGTGGATTCTTTACGTGACAATGCGCTGTGAAATTGAATCTTTGGAAAAAAGAAAGCACTTTGTCTGCAGGAGCACAGAAACACACAATAAATAACACCCATCTGCATGATACCAGATTACTGAAAATAAATGTATGTGCTTGATGGACTTATTCATGCTGATTTCAGAACTGTTCTCAGTCTCATTCTATTAAGTATAGTTTTTTTTTTTTCCTAATATATTAGGACAGCAAGCTGGGTACACAAAAATGCTCTGCTTTTTATATGAGTGTGGTACCTGGCCAAAGGCAAAACTTTTTACTGTAAAGATGCAGTCAGATTGAAGACTTTTGTATGTGTAACTAGAAACATCTTGCATAAACTACTTATAGGAACACATAGAAATATTATTTCTGTTACTACAAACACAACTTCATGTAACAGTTTTTAAGGGCTCTTCCACAAGATGGATGATGTTTTTAGTACCTTTCCTTTGAGATTTCCTTTAATCTTTCAAGAAACATTGAATGCTGGAATTTTTGTTTGTCCTCTAATTCACAAATTGTTGAAAGATAACAAATTTGAGAATACCATTAAGTTTAGAGAAAAAGATACATGGACTGCCTTCACATCTCTTACTGAAACATCCTATGGAATAATTTCAGGGAGCTTAGTTGTAATATGAGTGTAAAAGTCCATAGCCTATAGCTGCATCAGAAAAATGGAGTGATTGACAGCTATTTATTTACAGGACAGTTACCACAGCAATGATGAAGCAGAGAATGATCTTGCTCATGCCTTCTGTTCTGTTCACTGTTGTCAAATTGCTCTGCTACTTCAGGTTCCAGTTGCAGACAAATCTTGTGGTACCTGACAGTAGTGATTCGTTTTTATTGTTTCTGTGTGTGGCGTGTTTCTTTTACATGACAGAATGTTTTATATTAGTTAAAAAGAGTGCACAGAAAAGTGCTGAGACTGTTACTAATCTGCTGAGCACTTTCCTGTGTTTTAATGGGCAGCAACTGAATGTATCTGGAATAGAAGAGCCGAGCTGTTAGTGAGGCAGGCATATTGTGTGCACAGACAAACTGAATCCACATCATCGCCCCCTCACATGTTCAACTGTGAATCACTTTGTTGTTATGATCGAGGTGTACACTCACGTATTGAATTCTTCCTTGAATGTCTGTGACACGGTAGTGAAGCCAGAGGAGGGAGTATCCAGCAAAACAGTGAGGAGATGAGGAAGAGGTACCAGGGAAGAAGGAATAAAAGTTTGATGAGCAATTGACAGATTTTAAAGAGGGACAGTAAAGATAAAGGTTCTGCAAGGAAACAAAAGAAAGGAATCTTCAAAAATGAAATGTTTCTAATAGAACTACTTGTGGTGTTCTTAGTATATGCCAAAAGATAAAACATTAATTAGAAAACAGAAATCCTGACTGAAATGTTAAGTTAATACCTGTGACTCAATTACTTAAATCTTTAAAATATGAGATCTTATTTTGTGATGACTCCTGACATGATAGAACAAAATTAAAGCAATTCTCAGAACCAGCATTGCTAATTAATTCTAGAACATCTGTTTTTGAGAAATCATCTGAAAAAATTTAAACATGCAGGCTTGTCTAATTTGGCACCAAGTTTTCATTATTTGTTTTTGACATACTTAGCATTTCTGTTGCTGATGTGTGAACATACTGCAAGATTCCAGACTTGGGTAAACAGAAAATTTCTGCACATCACCCTGTATTATCAACCAAAATTTCCTTTTGTATTTGATGACTTCACCAACTCTCAACTAAACTGACACTTTCCAACCTACTCTAGACATAAAGTTACACTACAAATCAGTCTGTCACCACAATGTAAGTTATGCGTTCAAGACAAAATCAATAATAGTAATTAAACTGGGACAGTGCAGAAATGCTGTGCATATTAATGAAATAAATGCATGTAAGTAGTAAAAAGAGTGGGGAAGCCACACAGTGTGAGTAATTAATTTGTATCATAGTCATTACAGTCAGGATTGTATTTCAGACTAAATCATTAATAACATTTTAACATAAAAGGTGCACAGGTTAACGGCATGAAAATGTGTCTAGTTAACAGCTGTTCATTGGCTATCATACACTATCCTCCTGTTGGCTGCCTTCAACTTGACACGGAGATGCATTGACAACGTTTTCCTTATACTGCAACAAGTGCAGGATGTGGAAGACAATTTGTTAATTTTAGCTGAAATTTAGTGTGTTGCTTGAATGTGTGAGCAGCACTACACTGTGGCTGAAGTTTTCACAACAACAGTTGGTGATAAGAAATGAAAAGTAAAATTATACACTCCAAACAGCAAGCGTTCAATCTTCCTCTTTGCCCATACCGTACTATTGGGATTTTGAGATGCTTGCAGTGCGTAACAGCTGAGCAAGACATATAACTATCCTACTGGAGTCTACCTGTAACAGTAGATGAAACATTTCCGGTTTTATTTTCATGTCAACTCAGTCACACACTCGACTGAATTTGATTGAAAAGGACATCAGCCTGTGTTCATGTGGTGCTGTACTGCTTATTCTCATTGTGTCTGGGGCAGGCTGTGTGTGATGAAAATTTGACACCCACTGATTTTATGAGTATATTACAAAATGGGGCATTTCAGAGACTGTGAGGCTCTCTACAATGACCTCGCAACAATAGAAAAGTGATTAAACACGAATGAAAGGAGTATGAGCATTAGCAATAGTTGGTCAGTTTCTGCTCCAGTAAATCCTAGCAACATTAGAGTATATGTAAGGAAGTGGGTGGGGAGGGGGAGATAGGTTTCTGGAGGAGTGACATCTGCACACAGATTGGATTGGGGTCTCCATGTAAGAGGGATAGTTTGCAAGGCAAACAAGGTCCTCTTCTGAGTAAGGAGAATTTTGAACAATTTTCAGAAAGGTGAAGCAAGAGGCAGGCTGTATCTTGGTAAAGCCTAATCTGTAGTGTTGGACCCAAACCAGTCATAATGTGATTACAGACCTGGAGGGCAGTAAGATCTGTGCAGGGAAATTTTGAGCAGTACAGTAGTGTCAGTGTCACCTTAAATAAGTTAGTGTGGAACTCGGAAAGCTGAGTGGAAGAGCCCTAAGAGAAGTCCTAAACACCCAGCCTGGGACACCTCAGTGTGAAACTGGATGTATTGTAGGATTAGAGGAAATTCAGTGATTTTATGTATAACTGTAGTCTGTATATTGCCACAGCAGCATGGAAGCTTCACTGCAATTTAATGTAATAATAATAATAATTATCATTACAGGTACACTGTTTCAGTAATACCATTTGTGTGGAAGGAACTGCAGAATATGTTGACACAAAGCAAGATGCTCCAGTGTGAACCAAAAGACAAGAAGGATAAGGACCCATTCTTTATGAAGGTTTGTTGTTTAAGGAGTGAAGGTAAAAAACAATCCTCTAATTAATATTAATAGAAATGCTGCAAGTGCTGGGTCATCAAATTGCACATAAACTATGCTGATTCAAATGACACTATATGGCTCCAGAGACATTTTCAGGTCTCAGACATGTATGGTGTACATATGCCTGTTTTGGAATAGCACCTCGGCAGAATCCAGGACTCGGTACAAATTTTCATTTGTTGCTTTAGTCTGTGTATGTGCAAAATATGCTGATTTGGTTGGCAGGTTGTAGCCGTATAGGTGTGCATGCTTATGTGTAGAGGGATGTGCTAGCACAGTTCCCAGTTTTAAGTAACTTTCAATGACTCAGCTCTTCTGCTGTTCAGTGGGTTCTTATTTTCAGTCCTTAAATTAATTTCATTGTTTTTTGTTTTTTTTTTTTTTTTTCCAGTTAGTGAAACATACTTTGTCTTCTCTGTCTGACAAGGCACAATTTAATTGAAATCATGTTTCAAAAAAAAAAAAAAAAAAATGCCATAAACACCGCATAAAATCATTTATAGTTAATTATTTATCTGAGTCATCACTTATTGTATAATGAAGAGACTGCATGGCAATCATATTTTAGCAATTTTTTATGCGCAGTGTATAGTACATGAAGTTCAGAACTCGGATATTAATTTTCCAAAAAAATTTGATGTAGGTCTAAAAATTCTTGAGAAAATCAACTTCGAAATTTTCCAAGTATCTGTATTCAGTAACGCATGGTCAGTTTGTTGACTGGCCAAAATGCTCATCTGCAACGTGGATGATTTTGGTTGATTCTTGGCTGATGCAAAGTTTTAAACAGTGGTGCATGTTCTGTGAGCATTTTTGTGAAGTGCAAAATACATAAACATGAAAAAAATTAATTTTTTAATGTCTTTTTTATTGAAAGAACATTTATTATCAGTCTTTTCATAAAAGATCAGTAATTAAGAAATTATATTTTGTGTGGGATATGTAATTAGAAATAAGAAGACAGGCATTTTTCATAAAAACTGACAATCAGATATATGTTAATTAGTATATATTTGATGAATTTTGTACCTAAATGACCTGGATATTAGATCTGAATGGAAAATACAAAAAATTACGTACTGAAATGAGACTCGAACCAGAAATTACCAATCTCAAGCACTACAGACCATTTTTCATTTTTGCCCCCTCTCATTTTTAAATTTTTGTCTTCCCCCTCCCTCCATTTTTACATATTTTATGCTTCACAGAAATGTTTGCAGAACATTCACTGTTGTTTAAAATTTGTACTGGCCAGAAATGGAATCCTCGGCCACCTAAGGAACCGTGTGGTGTTCCGATAAAATCTGCTGTGTGTCACCAAAGTGAAGGTGCTCAGAATAGTTTGAAGTCGATTTTTCTGGAATTTTTGAGTTTCGTCAAAATGCTTTGACTGATATTTGAGTTCTGGACTTCATGTACCACAACTATCAAAAATACAAAAATCTGATTGTCATGCGGTCTCCTTGAAAGAAATAGATCAGAGCACCATTGAAGTGGACCAGTACTGAATTGGGGAGAAAGAAAATTTGGAACAACTTGATGAAAAAATAGTTCTGGTTAGTAGGAAACATCCTAAGGCATCATGGAGTAGTTAATTGAGTAATGGAGGGTAAAATCTGTAGAGACCCCTCTCTGCAGTATCCGCAGAATACAACCGGTGCAACATGACGTGCAAAAATAATTTCTGTAATTTCAAGAGTTTCTCAATTTTCTCATAGGAATAAGTCAAATGACCCTTCAAGGATAAGTATCTGCTAAGCTTTGTTCTTTGCAGGGACTGCCGTTTTTAAATTTCTTCCTTGCCTGGGTCATATATACGGGATGTGTCTCACGCTAAAGCACACCACAATTTGAACTGGTGCTAATTTACAGATTGTGGGAGAACTGGAGCAGGTGTACTTCGAGCAGACGAGCCGGCACACGGTGGCGAGCTCCTGCTACAACATCTACCTGCGGCCGGCCGTCATGCTCAAGAACCTGCTCCCTGTGGACATCATCTGCTGCCTTGCGGGCACTGCCAAGGAGACGCGGCTCAAGCCGGGCCACCGTGCACAGGTGGCTACTGCCGAGCCGGGCAGCTCCGTCATCATCATCAGGGTCAGTGGCTGACTTGCGACATTGCAACTTTTGTCTATTAGTGTGGATGCGATTGATTTGTAGCCTCATCTTCTGGTGCTAAAGCCAAAGTGTTGTCGATGTAACCGTCGTTCTCTCTCACCGTTCTTACAATTTGATTGTGATTTGTCTGGTTTATTCCACTGATGTCATTTTACAATACAGGTCCCTAAGACTTGCCTGTTGGTTATTGTCCCTGGATTTTTTTATGAAGCTGTTACGTCAAATAACGGATCCAATTAATTTAGTTTTTCTTCTGTGTATCTTGTTATCATCACTATCTTTTTGCAGGGGACATTCTTCTGATTGGGGAGAAAACACTTACATTATTCCACATGGTTCTGTCTTAAGTCCAATAATATGTAACCTTCCATCTAATATCCAACAAGCAGAACTAATTGCATCTTAGGTGATACAGGTATTTTAATCAACACAAACTTATGTAAAGCAACAGAATAATAATCTTAAAATTCAGTTCTGCATGTCTAGAGGTATTACACCAATTATAAAAGTAACACACACTGAGGATATAATAATTAGGATGGAAACCTCAAAAGTTCAGGTGCTCATATTGATGAGAACTTTAACAGCAAAAAATATGTGTTTGAATTCTTAAAACTATTCAGTTAAGGCATATTTGCAGCTTGCATCATCAGAAATCTTGGGGAGAGATAAGAGTAAGTTAAAAAAAATTATTTTTTTTATTCAGTAATGTCTTTTGAACAAAAAAATTTTTTTTTTTTATTCAGTAATGTCTTTTGAACAATGTTCTCATCTTTAGGAAAGAAAGTTTTGATGGCTCAAAAACCTGCCATAAGGATATTATGTGGTGCTCACCAGCAATCATCTTCTTGATATTTGTTCAAGAAATTAGGTATTTTGTCTGCCTCGTGAACTTTGTTAGAAATACTCCATTCAGTGCAGAACGAACAGTTATGTACATAATAACAGAAGAAAAATTACATTCATTATTCCACAGTCTAGGTTGGCTTTTTAACCAAGAAAGGGGTGCGGTATAGTACCAACCACAATTTTTCATCACATACCGAATGATAAAATACATCTGACAAACAGGAGTGTTAAATTTGAAAACTGAAAAAGTTCCTCTTTGATAACTATTGTTATTCCATAGCACAATTTCTGTTTACATTATATGTAAAACATTGCGCATAGGAATTACTTATTTACATCTATATAAAAAAAAACTCCTTGCAAATGCTTGACCTGTTGCCATATTTACATCTGAATGTAAAGTGACCCATTCCACATCATTACACTCAATTCTACAAATGATTCATAGAATATGAAACTAAGTAATTCTTCATGAACAATTTTATAATTCGTTCATTGGATTTTCTTTCAGACTGAGAGATTTTTGTTGATCTTCTCTATATACTCATATCATTTACTTGTAATGTTTTCCTTTTCTCTCAGATTCCATCTTCACAGTCATAATTTAAAGTGCTCCAAATACAGATGGTGTCCTGCAGAATTTCTTTGTTGTTTCTATGTTAGCTGGTTGTTTGATAATAAATTATTCTCATTTCTGAAGGCTTGTTTGGTCATTTCAGTTCTTCCTTTAATGTCCAATATATTTCTGTGATCTGTTTCTGCTCTTACCAGGTAACAAAATTTGTTTACTTGCATTAATATTAGTATCTCAAGATTTGCTCTTATTTATTTATACTATTATTTTAGTCTCGAATGTGTTCATTCCCATTTTTGGTTGTCTGAGGCATCAGACATGATGTTTAACATATACTACACTACTGGCCATTAAAATTGCTACACCAAGAAGTAGTGCAGATGATAAACAGGTATTCATTGGACAAATATATTATATAGAACTGACATGTGATTACATTTTCACGCAATTTGGGTGCATAGATCCTGAGAAATCAGTACCCAGAACAATCACTTCTGGCCGTAATAACGGCCTTGATATGCCTGGGCATTGAGTCAAACAGAGCTTGGATGGCATGTACAGGTACAGCTGCCCATGCAGCTTCAACACGATACCACAGTTCATCAAGAGTAGTGACTGACTGGCGTATTGTGACGAGCCAGTTGCTCGGCCACCATGGACCAGGCATTTTCAACTGGTGAGAGATCTGGAGAATGTGCTGGCCAGGGCAGCAGTGGAACACTTTCTGTATCCACAAAAGCCCGTACAGGACCTGCAACATGCGGTCGTGCATTATCCTGCTGAAATGTAGGGTTTTGCAGGGATCGAATGAAGGATAGAGCCACGGGTGATAACACATCTGAAATGTAACGTCCACTGTTCAAAGTGCCGTCAATGCAAACAAGAGGTGATAGAGACGTGTAACCAATGACACCCCATACCATCATGCTGGGTGATACGCCAGTATGGCGATGACAAATACACGCTTCCAATGTGCGTTCACCGCGATGTCGCCAAACACGGATGCGACCATCGTGATGTTGTAAACAGACCCTGGATTCATCCGAAAAAATGACGTTTTGCCATTCGTGCACCCAGCTTCGTCGTTGAGTACACCATCGCAGACGCTCCTGTCTGTGATACAGCGTCAAGGGTAACCGCAGCCACGGTCTCAGAGCTGATAGTCCATGCTGCTGCAAACATCGTGGAACTGTTCGTCCAGATGGTTGTCATCTTGCAAACGTCCCCATCTGTTGACTCAGGGATCGAGACGTGGCTGCACGATCCATTACAGCCGTGCGGATAAGATACCTGTTATCTCGACTGCTAGTGATACGAGGCCATTGGGATCCAGCACGGTGTTCCGTATTACCCTCCTGAACCCACTGATTCCATATTCTGCTAACAGTCATTGGATGTCGACCAACGCGAGCAGCAATGTCGCGATACGATAAACCGCAGTCGCGATAGGCTGCAATCGGACCATCATCAAAGTCGGAAACGTGGTGGTACGCGTTTCTCCTCCTTACACGAGACATTACAACAACGTTTCACCAGGCACCACAGGTCAACTGCTGTTTGTGTATGAGAAGTCGGTTGGAAACTTTCCTCATGTCAGCACGTTGTAGTTGTCGCTACCAGCGCCAACCTTGTGTGAATGCTCTGAAAAGCTAATCATTTGCATATCACAGCATCTTCTTCCTGTTGGTTAAATTTCGCGTCTGTAGCACGTCATATTCGTGGTGTAGCAATTTTAATGGCCAGTAGTGTATTATATCATCAGCAAATGAAATACAAAGTTTTTGTGTACCATTAATTCTCATCTCTTTGTTGCCACCTTGTGTGGTTTTAATTGCACTTTTTATGAATAAATTAATTAAATATGGAGAGTGAGGACAGTCTTGTCAGACATCTCTTCTTATTCTCCTGTCTATCTTAATCCCAATCATATCTATTTCTGTACTCTAATTTCTGTTTGGACTGAGAATCATTCTTTTATCTCTCCAGTCTATTATTCAGATTTTAATCAGTTCTCCAAACAGTGCATCAATGAATAAGGCATATTTGTTACTCATTTCTTCTTTCTAAAATCATTTGCACTGCTACTATAGCTTCTTTGGTTGCTTTCCCTTTCCTAAGTCCGAGTTGGTCATTTCCTAAACGTTAGTCAGTCCAAGCTTTTAACAGACCGGGGTAGACTTTCTGAAGCATGGCAGAGTAATGTGAACAACACCTGGCATTTCCTTTCTTTGTTACGGTAATAGTTACACGTTTTGTTAACCCTGTTGATAATGTGCTATCATCATAGCAGATACACAAATTTGTGCAGTTGTTCTTCCATCCTATCTCATTCCACTAAAGTCAGGGTTTATGCTATCTTGAGGTATGCTTTTATCTTATGCCAGATGGAACATCCACATCTTCCAGCTGTTCTTTCTGTGAAGTTACTTTTACTACGAACAAGACCAGGCTGCGTACTCTGGACACAATCTGGTTTATTGGCCAAACTACAACTCGCAGTCAGCTTATAACTCAGAAGACAGCTTAGTCATTTCACAAGAACATCTTGATTTCTGTTACCAGATTCTTCTCTTTTCTTTGGTGTACATTCTCAGATCTGCATTGACAAAAACCATGTAACTTCACCAGGGAGGACCCCCTTGGCACAACGCACGGCACCACAGTCTCTGAACGACTACTTGCGGTAATGTTGTTGTTGTGGTCTTCAGTCCTGAGACTGGTTTGATGCAGCTCTCCATGCTACTCTATCCTGTGCAAGCTTCTTCATCTCCCAGTACCTACTGCAACCTACATCCTTCTGAATCTGCTTAGTGTATTGATCTCTTGGTCTCCCTCTACAATTTTTACCCTCCACACTGCCCTCCAATGCTAAATTTGTGATCCCTTGATGCCTCAAAACATGTCCTACCAACCGATCCCTTCTTCTAGTCAAGTTGTGCCACAAACTTCTCTTCTCCCCAATCCTATTCAATACCTCCTCATTAGTTAAGTGATCCACCCACCTTATCTTCAACATTCTTCTATAGCACCACATTTTGAAAGCTTCTATTCTCTTCTTGTCCAAACTGGTTATCGTCCATGTTTCACTTCCATACATAGCTACACTCCATACAAATGCTTTCAGAAACAACTTCTTGACATTTAAATCTATACTCGATGTTAACAAATTTCTCTTCTTCAGAAACGATTTCCTTGCCATTGCCAGTCTACATTTTATATCCTCTCTACTTCGACCATCATCAGTTATTTTACTCCCTAAATAGCAAAACTCCTTTACTACTTTAAGTGTCTCATTTCCTAATCTAATCCCCTCAGCATCACCCGATTTAATTTGACTACATTCCATTATCCTCGTTTTGCCTTTGTTGATGTTCATCTTATATCCTCCTTTCAAGACACTGTCCATTCTGTTCAACTGCTCTTCCAAGTCCTTTGCTGTCTCTGACAGAATTACAATGTCATCGGCGAACCTCAAAGTTTTTACTTCTTCTCCATGAATTTTAATACCTACTCCGAATTTTTCTTTTGTTTCCTTTACTGCTTGCTCAATATACAGATTGAATAACATTGGGGATAGGCTACAACCCTGTCTCACTCCTTTCCCAACCACTGTTTCCCTTTCATGTCCCTCGACTCTTAAAACTGCCATCTGGTTTCTGTACAAATTGTAAATAGCCTTTCGCTGCCTGCATTTTACCCCTGCCACCTTCAGAATTTGAAAGAGAGTATTCCAGTTAATGTTGCGGTAATGTAAGCTCGTTGAAAGGGTGTCTATTACCACTGCAGGACACTCCAGGAGCACCTCAAACATAAAATTTCAACCCCAGGAAACCCAGACCATATCAATACCTTAACTGACAATAATACTGCCACTTAAACTTAGTCGAATGCCAATTATGAATGATTAGTCAGTTATACTACCGGTAACTGCTGAGGTTACACATGTTTCACAAAACCTCTGAAATATTAACCAACGTATCCTTACCCTTACACTAACTGTTTACATATTTGTTTTACATTTTCAAAAGCAACAGATACTTCTCCAGATATGACTGTGCTTTAGCCAGAAAATTATTTCAGAATCCATGCAAATTAGTAAAACAAAACAAACCATTATTGCACTTAAGGGAATTTGTATTTTGTCAGTCCTGCCCTGTACCAAGGTTAAATCACTAGAATTTGGCATTTTGTTGTGGTTGAACCTCAGCTGTTTGCTGTTTTTCTTTGGTTGTTAGTGGTAAACATCCTTACCGTGTCAGATGAGGATTCAAACCTGGGACCTTCGCCCTCTGTGGGCAAGTGCTCACCCAATTGAGCTATCAGAGCATGACTCGTGACCAACCTCCTTAGTTTCCCTTCTAAGAAAGTTGTATGACATAGCTGCTTTGGGTGGTGAAATAATTCAACAGCTGCACTTGAAAATTTGTGACAAGACCGGGACTCGAACCCAGATTCTTGGCTTCTCACAAATGCTTTCCTTGACTGCCTCGGGCCATCCAGACATGCTTCTTGTCCAACTCAAATTCCCAAGTGCTGATCACTACTGATGGAACACCATTAGTTTTCCCATTACTCACAGCTTCACTGTAGTCCTGCAAGGGGACAAATGATGGTGTACGTCCACATTGAAATAGTCGTATGTCTGTTGAGGCGTATCTGTGCAATTATATGCGTGGTATATTTTCATTAAGACATGTCTGGAAGATCAGACACCATACATGTAATTGCATAGCTTTACTGCTGCCAGTGCCTCTCCCATACCTTCCAAACATTGCAAAAGTGCTGCTGCATTCGCCATGAGACAAGCACTCCTTCTCTGGCACACAGTTTTAAACTACCAGAAGGTTTTAGATTGGCACACTCTCCACTACTGAGTGAAAATTCATTCTGAAAACAGTTCTGTAGTCTGTGGCTGACCCATTTTTCCACAATACTGTTTCTTCCAGGGGTACTATTCCCACAAGGTATTCAGGAGAACTTCCGTGAAGTGTGGAAGGTAGGAGATGAAGTACTCACAGAAGTACAGCTGTGAGAGCAGGCCTAGCATTCAGCTGTGAAAGGAAAAGGCTTCAGGTTTCGAATTACGGTCTAGCACTCCACTTCTTGTCTGCCAGGGAGTTTCTAATTCGTGTACATGCTGCTCGAGACGGAAAAGTCATTCTGGTATACACCTCGGGATAACTGGGAAGAACCTGGGAATTTTTTCATCCAGGACAAACCCAGGAAAAGTGTGGAAATTTTTCAGAATGCTGTGAATTTTTCATTGTTCTAGTTTTCAGTTAAATTTTCATAATTTCCCTGGCAGTAACTGATACTCTGATTTTACTTTAGCCAGATACTGCAGAATAATACTGCAGCAATAAAACAAATGAGAGAATAGCACTAAAATAAAACTTTAGCTACAAAGAAAGTGTAACATTTGCAGGAACAAATTACAGTGTACACACAAGCATCTGCTGACAGTAAAATGTGCCAAAGACTATGCAATGCTTCGTAACAGCAAAAGTGCTTTCAATGGGTCTTTCTTGTGGCCTCGTTTCAGTGAGCATGATTCAACAACCATTTACATTTGTAACAGGTCACAGGAAAATACTGTGAATGATGGTCTGAGACACATTACTTTCAAACTGAATTTCCTTTTACACAAGATGAATTATGTTATGCTTGAGAATGTGCCATGAATTTCTTACATTGTGAAGCGTTAGACCGTCTTCAAACTTAACACTGACAACTAGACACTCAGAAAAATTTTGGGCCCAAAAGATCAGTCATTTGCTGGCCGGTGTGGCCGTGTGGTTCTAAGCGCGTCAGTTTGGAACCGCGTGACCGCTACGGTCGCAGGTTCGAATCCTGCCTCGGGCATGGCTGTGTGTGATGTCCTTAGGTTAGTTAGGTTTAAGTAGTTCTAAGTTCTAGGGGACTGATGACCTCTGTAGTTAAGTCCCATAGTGCTCAGAGCCATTTTAGATCAGTCATTTATGCCATTACTTAAAATTTTACTATCATATATGGGCTAAGGAGGACCACATTTCAAGATTATATTGTAATCTGATAGATAAAAAAATCTACCCGCCAAGTGGGAACAGCAAAAAAGTTTGTGATGAGCAATGTTATAAGTGGAAGCTTAGCTTTTCTTGTAGCTACACTCATGCATATTAATTTAAACCATTAACTTTTCGTATTTGTGTGTTTGAGCTACTTAACAGTGGTGCTGTTATTGGCTCACTACATCACACATCCTGTGTTCTGAATATCTGGTATCATTGGCTGGCAAGATCATGTGATGTGGGCTGTGACTGGATTACAAAAGTGCATCTCAATCTAAATTCTAGTCTTTGCAAGCTATCATGCATGCTGTATTTGGTGGAATTGTGTTAATACTTTTCAGAATTTGAAGATATGCAGTGTAAATGTTGCTGTGCACCTAAGATCTTTACAAACTGCACTTTTTTTTTTGCTGGGTATCGTTTCCTATAGTGTGAGGAAGTTCTATGCAGGTGTGTAAAACCGTCACTAGTCGAAGGACTCATAAATTTTACAGCTCTAAGGAAAAGCATATTGTCACTTAACACAGAAAAAGTGTATCATCTGAGAGAAAGCTTATTTTTAACTGGGAAATCTGGGAAAATATATACTGTGTGATCAAAAGTATCTGGACACCCCCAAAAACATAAGTTTTTCATGTTAGGTTCATTGTGCTGCCACGTACTGCCAGGTACTCCATATCAGCGACCTCGGTAGTCATTAGACATCGTGAGAGAACAGACTGGGGGCACTCCGCAGAACTCACAAACTTCGAATATGGTCAGGTGATTGGGTGTCACTTGTGTCATATGTCTGTATGTTAGATTTCCACACTACTAAACAGCCCTGGGTCCACTGTTTCCAATGTAATAGTGAAGAGGAAACGTGAGGTACACGTACATCACAAAAGTGAACAGGCCGACCTCGTCTGTTGACTGACAGAGACCACCGACAGTTGAAGAGGGTCATAATGTGTAATAGGCAGACATCTATTCAGACCATCACACAGACATTCCAAACTGCATCAGGATCCACTTCAAGTACTATGACAGTTAGTGGGAGGTGAGAAAACTTGGATTTCATGGTCGAGCAGTTGCTCATAAGCCACACATCACACTGGTAAATGCCAAACGACACCTCACTCAGTGGAAGGAGCATAAACATTGGACGATTGAATGGTGGAAAAATGTGCAGGGTGATGAAACACAGTACACAATGTGGCAATCCGATGGCAGGGTGTGGGTATGGTGAATACCCAGTGAATGTCATCTGCTAACATGTGTAGTGCCAACAGGCAGTGATGTTATGGAGGCAGTGATGTTATGGTGTGGTCATGTTTTTCATAAAGGGGGCTTGCACCCCTTGTTGTTTTGCATGGCAGTATCACAGCACAGGCCTACGTCGATGTTTTAAGCACCTTCATGCTTCCCGCTTGTGAAGAGTAATTCGGGGGATGGTGATTGCATCTTTCAACACAATCTATTACCTATTCATAATGCTGGGCCTGTGGCGGAATGGTTACATGATAATAACATCCCTGTAATGGTCTGGCCTGCACAGAGTCCTGACCTGAATCCTATAGAACAACTTTGGGATGTTTTGTAACGCCAACTTCATACCAGGCCTCACCGACTGACATCGATACCTCTCTTTAGTGCAGCACTCGGTGAAGAATGTGCTGCCATTCTCCAAGAAACTTTCCAGCTCCTGATTGAACCTATGTCTGCGAGAGTGGAAGCTGTTATCAAGGCTAAGTGAAGGCCAACACCATATTGAAGTCCAGCATTACCGATGGAGGGTGCCATGAACTTGTAAGACATCTCCACCCAGGTGTGCGGATACTTTTGAGCACACAATGTAGGAATTTTTTTTCTTGTCTGCGTATACACCCTGCCTTAGTGTCTGTCTTTTCTGCTACTCAGCAGTATCATTAGTTTGTTTGTTTGCAGGTACCAGACTACCTTGAGAAGGAGTGGATGGCCAAGCATGAAGTTCAGGCAAGCCCACCAGAGTTTGCCGTGTGGACGTTCGATTCGTACGACAGTGTCCAGAAGGTGTCGATGGACCTCGGCATCCATACCGTGCACAAGAATGGGTCCCTCGTCATGTCCTTGTACTGTCCGTTTTGGATGCTCAACAAGACAGGCATGATGCTCTCCTACCGGGTGAGTGCAAGCCGCAGCTGTCTGGTGTAGTACATGAAAGTTGTTTACCTGTTCAGTTTCTGCCACTTGCTGACCCAAATCCCAAATATTTCTCTCACTTTGTTTTACTACTGTCTGGTTTCCATCACACTTCCAGCCATTCCACTTTTACTGTTATAGAGCTCCTCCCCATGTGGCTGGAAGACATCGTGTATCTTACCTGCCCCCCCCCCCCCTCCCCCCCAAAATAAATAAATAAATATGACATGAAATTATTTGGCGAGTTTGCAGTCATTGTCACTATAATCTGTCCAAAATTTATTTAGAATTGCCAGCTATGATGGAAGTAGTAGGTGCAAAGCCTGTGCAAGAGGCCTGGACCACATTCCATCATTCCCACAAGAAAGTACCCAAAGTTGCCAAAGCTTCAACCCACCACCACAACACTTTCTGCTTGCTCTGTGCTTCAGTTTCAGCCAGCTTGCAGTCCTGTATGATCATTGCATCCTGTGACTGTGTTTTCATTTCTGTGGATATAGGAGTCATTATGTTGTTTGCTGTCACTCTTATTTGTCGTGTGGTACCTAACATTGTCAGTAGGAAGTTTGTTGAAAGTTATGAGTGGAAAAATTCAACACTATTTGTGTGTTATGTGCTTATTTTGAGACTGAAAATCTGAATGGTGGCCTGCTGTTCTCTGTTAACAAACTGTTTCATAGAACTGATTAATACAAACTAAAACACTGTTGCGAATATTGTCGAGGAAATGTTCAAGAAAGAAAAGGGAGCTGGAGAAACATTAAAGATTAAAACACTGTTGGGGAAAAAACATTGTATGGATAACCGGATTACCAATATAGGTTCGTTCGCAAAGGAGGTGATTCATCATCTTGTTTATGATTATTTTCACGAAACGAACATCTGACACACTCAGTTATTGCCCGTACTTAAGGAACTGTGACTTTTTCAAGGTAGTCACACATCATTTTTCACTGTTTTACACTATGTTGGCTTTGTCTTTGAACATATCTGTGGCCATAGCTGTTGATGGAGAGGGACTACATAGCTTATTTTTAAGGCAGCATGAATATCAATAAAGTGTTGTGGCTTGATGAAACGTGGTACTGTTTTGCTCACATTGGCAAGCAGAGCTGGACAGCCAACATTAGGAATGTCAATCTGTAGCCTGGAAGAAAGCCATCAAACATACACAGCGCATCATGGAAAGAACATGGTAGAATGAAGTTGTTTTGGAAAATTCAGTAGAGGAGATGATTATTTCATTAAATAAGGGCAGTGACAGTGATACTTAATACAGATGTCGTAGCGGCGACATGCAGCACCGATGGATTGAGCTGAATGTTTGGAGTGTGCAGTTTGCAATTGTAAGTAGCTATATAATAAAAGCATATTGTTTTAAGTTTTGGAATTCTTCTGTATTCTGACATAATTGTGTGTCACTCCTAAATGAGAGTACAGCATGTTTGAGATTCTTTTTTCAGAACTTAGTAAAATTATGTGCTGCATTCCATATGGAAGCTTGCTCTGCTTGATACGCTTACGACCTTTGAATTTATATCAGCCGTACAAGTGTTGTGTCACAGCAGGACACATTGCAAGAATCCGTGGCAATTTTTTATCCTGATGTAGTTTTTAGCTATTCTACGTTGGTACATGCAATGAAACGGATGGGCAAACAAGGACATAACTTACAGTGATATGATTGTGCCACCATTGCCTCAGTTACTGGTCTCAGTTACTGGTCTCGTAATTGTTGTCAGATGTATGGTCACAATTCTCATTATATATTCTCTAACTGATCATTGTAACCGATAATGTAACCCTTTTTTTTCCAAGAAAAGTTGTGTGTACTGTGACTATGGCTTCACTATTATAGTGTCAAATAAACATTTAATTTTTGAAATTTTAATAAGAAGGCATTATCAGCAACTAATTCCAAATGCACTTCATCTCAATTATTCAGTCTCTGTCATACAAAATAAACATTACTTTTTACAATATAATCGGTGCAATACTGAAGCCCCATTTTTTGTATCACTTTTGTTTTTTCTCCCAATACTGTTTGTCCTATTTAAGATATTTTTTACCACAATGATAAACTCACGTAATCTTCTGTGTTGTTGTGCTAGAAATACTTACGGATCATAAAAATCAACAACAAATTAATTACAAACCTAGCGATCTGCTTTTCATAACAAAACTGTACGAGTGGTCAGTTAGTGCTTGACACACAACTGGACCATTGTCCATCATATTTAATTGAAATTATCCATTCTACAAAACTCCATCAGAGGTCCAGTCTGGGTTAGGTGAAATGTGATGTGTTCTTAAGATTTTGTTCGTGGCATTTTCACAGGTAACTGGAGCATAGTTGGAGTGATGTATGGGCTTTATTTCATCAAAATTGGATCATGGAAAGAAAGACATGATAATTTAAAGTTTTAGGGCCTCCTCAGCATAGTAGTTCAGATGCTGACTTCAGTGATGGCATAATACATCAAACCACCTCAGTGGCAGAAATTTATGTCAGCGACAGAATCAAATGCCACAGTCTTATCTTTACAAATATGAACTAACATTGAATCTAGTTGTTTAATTGGGTAGGTAAAAAGTCGCCTCACCAAGCGGCAACAGAACACACACACATAAAAGATTGTAGTGATTGGCAAGCTTTTGGAGCCAGTGGCTCTTTCTTCAGGCAGCAGGATTGAAAGGGAAGGAAGAAGGGTGAAGGAAAAGGACTGGAACCTCTAGGAAATGGGTAGATTTCGGGAAAGTCACCCAGAACCACAGCTCAGGCAAGGCTTACCCTGAGGGATGAGAAGGAAAGACTGATTGTTGGGGACTGCATTGGATGAAATTTGAAAACCTGAGAGCTTAAAGGTAGAAGACAGGGTAATATGCAAAACAGAGATTACTACTAAAACATCATGCATGAGTTAATAAGAGTAAGAAGCTAAGTGCATTGTATGTAACAGAGGTGGGAGGGGGAGATGCAAAATAGATGGGAAAGACAATGAAAGATATAGGAAATTAAAACAGAGTGAAGCAAAGAGTAGTTACAGGGAAGAACAGCTGAGACAGAAGAAATTAATGTAAATTAAGGCCAGATGGGTGGCGAGAACCAAGGACATATCCTAATGCTAGATCCCACTTGCAGAGTTATGAGAAACTGGTGTCTCATGGAAGAATCCAGATGGTGCGTGTGGTGAGACAGGTGCCAATGTCACGAATGTCATGTTGTAGAACATGCTCTGCAAAAGGATATTTCCCATCTATTTTTCACCACCCCCTCTCTTATGTATAATGCACTTACCTTCTCACTCTTATTAACTTGTGCACAATGTTTTAGTAGTAATCTCTGTCTTGCACCTTTAAGCTGTCAGGTTTTCAAATCTTATCCAATGCAGTACCCAACAATCCTTCAAATCCCATAGGGTAAGGCTCCCCTGACCCGCGGTTCTGGGTGACTTCCCCAAAATCTACCCCTATTCCTAGACCTCTTCAGTCCTTTGCCTTCACCCTTCTTACTTCCCCTTCAACCCTTCTGTCTGAAGAAGGAGCCACTGGCTCTGAAAGCTTGCCAATCACAACAGTCTTTTAAGTGCCTGTTCTGCCACCGCTTGGTAGGTAGATTTTGTATCTATGCAATTAAATAATTTTATCAATAATTGATTGAATTTACTTGGATACAAACATATATATTTACTGGCTTTGCTTTGTGTACTAAAAAATGAAAAAAAATTGCTTTGCTTCTTTTGGTCTGTTTCATTTCTGTTGACTTCTCATATAGGACAACAAAATTATTGAGTAACTGACCTCATAAGGGTCCCATTTTTACCGCTTGATATATGCAGCCATAAAAAATGGTGATATGCAAAGACAGTTGTTTAATTGTAGTGGCAAAGCTGTTGTAGCCGTAACCGTTGCGGGGTTTCTGAGAATGAAAGCGTGTTTGGACCAAACGGGAGTGGCCCTCGAACAAACCAAACGGACGGGGAAGGACAGACATGAACAACGATGGACAATGGAGCAAGACCTAACGAACAACACTACAGAAATAGGGTCACAAGCGAAACCTCACAAATCCACACTGTTTACTCGTACATGGAAACCAAGTAAACACGCTGTCTGGAGGCGAGATGTCGATAGTATAATGTGAATGTCAGACTGCCTGCTGAGGGAGAGGCAGGTGCTTAAATACCTGATACAGTATGTTGCTATTAGCCGCTGGGACCACATGCTCCACCGTGGCGCTCTCACATTATACGCAGGCCAAAAGCGCGCACGCAGCCGTGGCTCACGATGCGATGGCTGGAGAGACCTCTAGTGGTAATTGAGGTCCGTGCCATCTGGCGTGGACTCGAAACCCGAAGCTCGATACCAGATCCCTCCCCCCTGAAACTTGCACGGTGCTGAGGCAGTCGGCAGATGAGAGAAGACCCAGGCACATCAACCGCCACCGGCTGTGAGGAAGGGATGTCCGAGGTGTCCGTGACGGCCGACCCAGAGGCCAGAGCGGCAGAGGGAGCGGCCGATCCACCTAGGGGCGCGGTGGGCCGGCGGCAGGCCCGCGGGGAGGCAACAACCAGGGGCAGTGGTGGCGACTTGAGGACCACGTCTGTAACCGAAGGAGGAGGCAGCGGCAGAGAGAGTCCTGTGGGGGCATGTGGGCGGAGCTGGTTATGATGGCGGCGCTCCAACTCTTTTGCTGTCTGCACTGACCGTGGCAGGTGTCCAACCCGTCTTGCTCGCATACATGCGATCCCACGTGGCCGCTCTTGGGGTGTAATGCTGAATGGGCCAGAAGTGGGGACGAGAGGGCTGACGGCATCAACAAATGGAGCACGGTTGCTGCTGTCACCAATGCAGGAGCTCCACCAGACTGCGGTCGTCAAATGGCATGGTGCGATAGGTGCTCAAAAACAGGATGAGGGCTGACGTGGTTGGAGAGGTGTTGAACGCCTTCATCAACTGTTGTTTAAATGTGCAGACAAGTTTCTCTGCCATGCCATTTGAGGAAGGGTGGAAAGGTGGGCTACGGATGTGTTTGATCCTGTTGACGTGACGGAAGTCACGGAAGGAGGATGCTGTGAATTGGGGGCAATTATCGGAGACCAATGTGTGAGACAGGCCCTCTATGGCGAGAACGTGTGTGAGGGCCGTGAGGGGGGGGCTTGGCTGGTAATGTGCACACACAGTGCACCTGCGGACCAGGCGGTCAATGTCGCCATCGATGCTATGCCAGTACACGTGCTGGCGAGCCAAAACTCTCATACGGGACATACCCCAGAGCCCGCGGTGTAACAAACTGAGCACTTGATGCCGCAAATCCGGAGGGATGACCACCCGATGGACATCAGACTCCGTGGCCAAGAGGAGGGCATCATCGACCATGGAGAGCCTGTGGGATAGGTGGCACCGGGGGCTGCAATCAGTTTGCATCCAATGAGTAATATAGAAGGGCCACCTGTGGACCATGTAGCAGAGAACCTGCCGCAAGATAGGATCGTGGTGGGTAGCCGCAGCAATGTGAGCAGCCATAAGAGGCAGACTGTCCAGTGCATCGCGGCGGGGAGAATCAACGTGAAAGCAGAGGACCTCCTTTTGGTCAAACGCAGGATCGGGGCCTGCTGGGAGATGTGACAAAGCGTACGCGTTTGCATGGTGGGCTTATATCGGATGGTGTAAGCGTAATTCTGTAAAAATAACGCCCAGCGCTGGAGACGTTGAGCCGTCTACTCTGGAAGGTGAGAGTGGGGTCCGAAAAGCATAACTAAGAGTTTATGGTCCGTCAGGAGTAGTTGAACTTTGCGCCAAAGAGATAGGTGTGAAATTTTTTGACTGCAAACGTGATCGCCAGGGCCTCCTTTTCAATCTGCTGGTAGTTCTGTTGTGCTGGGGTCAACATCTTAAACGAATAAGCGATGGGTTGTTTGGAGCCATCAGCATTCCGATGCGCAAGGACGGTCCCGATGCTGTATCCTGATGCATCAGCCGCCACAACTGAGGGGCGGTCCAGAGAGAGGAGAGTGAGGCAAGAGGCAGACATGAGCATCGTCCTTGAACGAAGAAAAGCCTGGTCACTGGCAGGAGTCCAATCAAAAGCCACCCCTTTGTGATGCAACTGATTAACTGATTGATGTGTTGAGCAACGGAGGCAGCCTGGGGTAAGAACTTTAAGTAATAAGTAACCTTGCCTAAAAAGCCCTGGAGTTCAGATAAGTCCTTGGGACAAGGAAGGGCTCAGTGGCCACGACATAACAACCCGAAGGGCGAATGCCATCTTTGCTAAGCCAGTGGCCTAAGTATTCCACTTCCGGTTGGAAAAAAAAAAAACAACAACAACAACACTTATCCAGCTGACAGCATAAACCTGCAGATTGCAGAGCATGAAATAAGGCGCTGAGGTTTCGCTAATCTTGCTGGCGGGAATGCGCTGCGACCAAGTTGTCATCCAGATAATTCACGCAGGCAGGGATAGGCTGCGTGAGCTGCTCAAGGAATCGCTGGAAAATGGCCGGTGCCGAAGAGACACCAAATGGAAAGCGCTTGTACTTGTACAATCCGAAAGGCGTATTGATAACCAAGATGTTCTGGGAATTGGCATCCAAGGGTAACTGGCGGTATGCCTCAGCCAGGTTGATCTTGGAAAAGTACTCTCCCCCGGCAAGCTTGGTGAGAAGATCTTCCTGTCGTGGAATGGGGTAAGTGTGGACTAGCGACTGAGTATTTACAGTAGCACCGAAGTCCCCACACAGGTGAAGGGACCCATGGGGTTTCCGTACGACCACCAATGGTGTCGCCCAGGTGCTGTATGTCACAGGCCTCAGAATGCCAGTGGCCTGTAGCCGATCAAGTTCCTGCTTGACTGCCAGCCTTAAGGCCACTGGAAGGGCTCGGGCATGGAAAGTGAGGCTGCGTATCTGGCCAAAGTGTGATGTGCGCCTGAAAATCGGAAGCGCATCTGAGATCTGTTCCAAACAATGATGCAAAAATGGAGCACAGATCTTCCAAGTTCTGAAAAGGAACAGCCGTGGAAGCGACCTTAACTTCATCAGAAATTGAAAAGCCAAACAGCTGAAATGCATCCAGGCCAAAAATATTCGAAGCCGACGGATGGTTGACAACGAATAGGGTAAGGAGCCAGGGAACACGTTTGTACGTTGCCTGGACGACGAACTGCCCACGAAGGGGAATGGAACCATCTCCATAGGCGACCAAACGCTGAGAGGGAGGTGACAACTCTTGAGGGCCCAGGTGGGGATATGTCGCCATATTAATCAGTGTTGACCTGAAAACTGACATCCTCAGTGAAAAGGCGGAATGGGGCTACCGATTACAGAGCATGGAAAGTATCGTGAGGCCCAGGAGGGGTAGGAGTGGAGCGAGCTGAGCGACTATGACGAACTGATCACATGTGGCCCTCCTTGTTACACGGCGTGCACATTTTCCAGTGGTAGGGACAATTGGCTCAAGAATGTGTGGTAAAGTACTGTGGACAACGTGGAAGTGGGCTGCATGATCGGCGACAAGGGGCGACTGGAGATGCAATGCCATAGAGACGTCAGACAAAGAGGAGTCCCGATGGCGCTCGCCTCTGTCAGCCGGGCCACGTCGACGTCGTGAGGGTGGAACCCGCCGAGACACGGCGGTCACCACCACGTGCGGCCACATCATAAGATGCTCATTAGCTGCCTGAGCAATATCAAAGGAGTGTGCACTGCGGAGAATCTCTTTCAAGGAGGGTTTATTGAGTTTCAGTGCCGCAGTGTGGACCTCAGGATTGGGAGCCAGCTGAACCACCACATCCCGGATCAGAGAGTATGCAAATGAAGCCTTACACTGCTGATTGGTGCATGTAAAATCGCATTGACAGCTGAGACCCTGCAAGGGAATGATATGATTGACCAGGCTGTTTATGATACTGGTGGAGCTCCAGCCGAGAGGCGACCACATGGTAGCGTTGGGAATAATAGTTTGTCAGCAAAAGGCAGATCTCCTGGAAAGAGTGGCCACAGGATCAGACAATGGTGCCAACTTGCGGAGAAGAAAGAACGTGCCTGGGGAGGCCCGAGACAAAACCAACCACCACTGCAAGGAGTCATCCGTGACTTGAAAAGCTGTGAAACGTTGTTTCAGCTAATGTAAGTATGTTTCCCAGTCTTTTTTAGTGTCGTTAAATGGGGGGAGGGGGGGGGGGGCAAATGACGGCGGACGTGGGAAAACATCGGTCACCCGAGGACTCAGAAGCTGTTGTGTCCCGGGCATCGACTTTGTCCATTAGCAACTGCAGTGACTGTTGTAAGATGTCTAACTGGAGCTGCTACTGCTGCATGAGCTGCTGCTGTTGCTCCAGAAGACAGACCAACTTCGCTTCCATGCTAACAACTACCACCGTTTACCTCATCGCCAAAATGTTGTAGCCAGGGCCGGATTAGACACGGGGTTGCCGAGAACAAAAGCGCAGCAGGACCAAATGGGAGCAGCCTGCGAAAAAACAAAACGAATGGGGAAGGATGGACACAAATGATGACGGACGACCGAGGAAGACCTAATGAACGACGACACACAAATAGCAACGGGGTCGTAAGCAAAACCACAAGAGTCCACAACGTTCACTCGTACATGGAAACCAAGTAAACACGCTGTCTGTAGGTGAGATGTCGATAGACTAAAATGAATATCAGACTGCCTGTTCAGTGAGAGGCAGGTGCTTAAACACCTGATAGAGTACGTTGCTATTGGCCGCTGGGACCACGTGCTCCACCTTGGCGCCCTCACATTATACGCAGGCCAGGAGTGCATTCGCAACTGCGGCTTAAGATGCGACGGGTGGAGAGACCTCTAGTGGTAATCGAGGTCCATGTCATATGGCGCAGATTTGAAATCCGTGGCACTTGCTAACAGAAAAGCACTGGTGTATAGCTAACAAAATTAATAAATTTCCAACTGAGGAGTCAGTTATGTCTACTAAGTGTTTTGAGCTGGGAACCTGGGTGTCTTTAAGCTTTGCCAGACTCTGTTCTCCCAGCCTTTACTATTTCTCTGATTAAAAAGGATGTTCAGTACCTTTGAAAACTGGTAGTTTTACACCTTTAAATATGTTTCCTTCTGCTACTGCTGCTACCTCATTGTAGAACTTCTCTATCTGTATTACGAACAGTCTCAGTTCAGTGATCATTTTCGTGTCCAGTTAAATATTTGTATACTATTTGTTCTGTTGTGTTGAGTAAGTTATTTTGATTAATGTGTTGCATATTGTTCTTGTTTTCATTTTTTTGTAACTGTGGTGCCTTAAAAATTATCGCTATGCTGTGTACAGTTTTTTTCTGTGCCAGAGTACACGAGTTGACATTGCCTGTTTGTGCTGTCCACAGAAGTCACGTAAAACAGAGAAAAACGAGTCATCCGGCAGCCCTCTCAAGGTACCGCGCTATTCTTGTCTCAAGTATCTAGTTTCACCACACTCTGTGTTCCATTAGATGCCCTGTGCTCGAACTGCTAGTCGTATGTATTTTTTCGCATGCACTCATTGTGTTAATTGTACAGATCCTGTACTTGCTTTGCATGAGAAAGCTCAGATATATTCGCTGTGGAAGCTGTCAATTCGGTGTGACTAGTACTTACTGTAACATCACAGTGTGGTCAGTACTAACAAACATGTGGTGTTAATCAAGAAGATAGTGCTGAACCCTGTTGACATGGAATGACCATTTTGACAAAGGAATCATGGGAGTGAAAGTGGCCCAAATGTATTGTTAGGGTTGCAGAATAGCAGTAGCTGATCGGTCTCATATAATAAACATCCACATACTGAGGAATTATGAATACACATAAGCAAAGTGTTCCCACAAGTTTCACTTGTAATAGATACTGAAGCAGATAAGAAACAGGACTTTCTGGAACTGATTGTACAATAAAAAAGCTCATAAATTCACAATGTACAGAAAACGTCTGAACATGAGAACTGGCATTTAAACTAGTGTATATGATGCACAACCGAAGTGTCCTGCATATTAAAGAGAACATCAATCAGTAAACACATATAGATAGGAATTAATCGAAGTTAGATTTGACTGTTACAGTTCGTGTGCTACATGGCAGCCATTATATGGGCAGGGGTGGGCAAAACAGCCGACTTGCCTGCTGTCGAGCAGCCGCGTTGTAACCTACATGATCCTACTGCACCGGCAGAGCAGCTCAGGAGAAGCTGATTTCATCTGAATCTCACTGGGAAATAATGTCAGAATGATGTGTGTATCCCCAGCACATTTGACAACTACTGTTTAGTTTAGCAGTCGCATCAAGTTTTACAGAGGTAAGATACCTGAGTGAACCCTCACAAATTGCAACGTATTCTGAAAAACATGGCTAAATATAGTTTTTGTTATGAGGAGGTATTGAATAGAATTGGGGAGAAGAGGAGTTTGTGGCACAACTTGACAAGAAGAAGGGATCGGTTGGTAGGACATGTTCTGAGGCATCAAGGGATCACAAATTTAGCATTGGAGGGCAGCGTGGTGGGTAAAAATCGTAGAGGGAGACCAAGAGATGAATACACTAAGCAGATGCAGAAGGATGTAGGTTGCAGTACGTACTGGGAGATGAAGAAGCTTGCACAGGATAGAGTAGCATGGAGAGCTGCATCAAACCAGTCTCAGGACCGAGGACAAACGACTCTGAGTGAAGTAACTGCAGAGATCAATGTGGGAGGTATGACAAATGTATCAGTTAGGACGGTGCTTTCAAATTTGGTGTTAATGGGCTGTGACCACAGACAACTGATGCGATGCCTTTGCAGATAACACAACGTCACCAGCAGTGCTTCTTCTGGGCTCGTATACATTTCAGTTGTACCTTAGAGGACTGGAAAACCAGGTGAGTCCCAATTACAGCTGGTAAGAGCTGATAGTAGGGTTTGAGTGTGGCGCAGACCCCACGAAGCCGTGGACCCATCTTGTCAAGGAAACTCTGTGCAAGCTGGTGGTGGCTCCATAATGGTGTGTGTTGTGTTTACATGGAAATGGATTGGCTCTGCTGGATGTTCGGCTAGCTGGAGACCATTTGCAACCATTCATGGACTTAATGTTCCCAAACAATGATGGATGACAATGTACCATGTCTCTGGGCCACAGTTGTTTGTGATTCATTTGAAGAACAATCTCAGCAAGTTGAGCGAATGGTTTGGCCACACAGATTGCCCAACATGAACTCTATCGAACATTTATGGTTCCTAATAGATCTTGCACCAGCAATACTTTCACAATTATGGACTGCTATAGAGGCAGCACAGCTCAATATTTCTGAAGAAGACTTGCACATCTCGATGAGACTGTGCCACATCGAGGTGCTTACCTTGCTGGCACAAAATGCACAGTGTAGCAAATGAGCATACTTGGAATATATTACTTAACAGAGCAGAGTTCTAAATATTTGTGGCACAGACTAGTTTAAACGAACAAAGGTCGGCATACAGACAATACACCTATTCATAATGTCATCACATGTGACGTTTATCAGTTAACTTGCTAGGTATTCAGAAAGTAATGCTGCATTGTGGTAAAATGAGTGAGTTACAAAAATTGTTGAAAGTGGCTTCCATTAGGCAATTCACATAATTGAATATAGTGCTGCATATGTTTGGTCTGCCTCCGTAGCTGAGTGGTCAACATGACAGACCGTCATGTGGGGGACTCGGATTTGTTTCCCAGTACTGGTAGGGATTTAAACTCGGTGAGGGGACTACAGTGGAGTGCAATGCCAGTCGAGGAGCTATCCTATTCAGAAGTAGTAACTTCATGGTTGGAACTTCGGCAGTGACTGAGAGTGCGGTGTGTTGACCCCGGACTCCTCCGTACCACATCTGACGGTGACTGAGGGCGACACAAACGATGGACATCTCTCGTGTGGTTCTCAGTGCCCGACTGCAGAGTTCCCTTTCCTTTTGTATTGCATATTCTTGAACGCACACGGATTTTTTGTTTTGTTTAGACGTAGCAGCAATGCATTTTTCAGTTATTTCCTGGAATTCAGAAATAGTGTGAGAGCAATATACGTATACAGCTGACGACCTATTCGATATGACTTCTCTGCAAGAATCCCGATTGAAGAATGTCACAGTGTGAGCGGTAGTATGAGCAGTAGCAGTCTGCTGCCGATAACATCACTACTGTAGCTGGTCTTCATAAAACCGTTTACAAATTGTTGCACCATCTGTACATAACATTGTGCACTGCAGTGTGAAATACTGTGATGTTACATATCAATCCCCACTTTTAATGTGTGTGGAGGGGACTTGGGTGGTTTCCCTGTAGCTCAGATGCACAAATTGTGTGTGTTTACATGTTCATTGAGATGGAACTGTGACTTGTCAATGCAAACTGCCCTAGCACTTCCTCCTCATGTGGGATTACAAATGGTGTGAATCACTAACAGGAAGCTGCAAATGTTCCACTGGCTTCAGACAAGAAGTGACTATCGATTCTACAGATGCGTTGTCAAAGGAGTAGCTCATTTCCGTGTGGGCAGTATGGTGAACTTTTATAATATATCATTACCAGTTGACATAACCATTTGCAAAACTCATTATTGGTCATAGAAACAAGCTCATCTTGTCTTAAAGAACAGAGGTATTGCAAAAATGGGTACTGAATTGTTAAAACTATTCAGGAAAGAGATTGAATTCTTATGGTTAGAAAGAAATTGCCGATAGTCACTCTTTAGTTGATAGCAGTCTTTTAGAGACATTTTTAACTAAAAAAAAAAGTAGCACGTGGGCTGTAGGTGGGCTAACATCTTTGGTTTTGCTGATAAATTTCTGCTGTAGCAGGTGCAGTGTGAGGGATTAATGTTTCTTTTCATGATTAATTTTATGTCTGCTTTCTATGTGTTTACTAATCTGTACATGATCAATGTACAGCAGTTTCCTAAAATATATGTAGCCTGTAAATCACAGTCCAGCATCATTGGAATAAGGGTGATGAATGAAATTAACAGTCTGCATTACATTATAGTTGAATTTGGTAGTCAACTTAACACAACTTATTTTTCTTACCTGCTTACTCTTATTTCTTTCTCTCTTTTTCATTCTAATTTGTATTTGTGGTAAGTTTCTAAACTGTTACCAGGTTCACTGAAAACATAACAGAAGGTGTGTAAAATGTATACTGCTACCTATTAATAATTCAACGGCAAGTAGTATAGAAAATGTTAGTTATTGTGTTTTTGCGCTAGGTGCCACGGCGCATGGGTTATTAAGGGAAATGAAATACTGTATTTCATAGAATATAAGACACACCTTAATTTTTAAACAGTTTGTTTCTTAAAAAAAAAAACATTTTTATGATTTTTGTTGTTAGTTTGCAAAGCCAGACTAAGAGAAAAAATTCTTAGTTTATAAAAATGAACTGACATTTAAAAGCCATGAAAATTGTCATCTGAATCTTCTTCTTTTGCTTCTTCTAGTTCATCATCATCATCATCATCATCATCATCGTCGTCCTCTTTGTATATATGACAGGCTTCACTGCCATCGAGTGAGTTACTTAAGCCATACTTCTTGAAAGATTTAACAATAATCTCTGCTCTCACTCTAGACCACAACTGCCACTGACACACTTGTTTGATTGTAGGCCATTTTAAATCTCCCTTCAGCATGAATTGATGTTGGGTTTCACCCATCATTCATGTGTTCCATTCCTCTTTCATATACACTTTAAATGATTTATTTATCAAGAGGTTGTATTTGTGAAGTAAGTCCTCTTGGAATAATAATAGGCACTGTATTTCCCTGTCTCAATTTCTCTTTCACTCCTAAACTGATCTACCACAAGAAGAGAACTTTTCTTCAATAAAGCATCTTTTCTTGTCTCCCATAATTTCATTCTAGCCTCGTCCATCCAACCTTTGTTATGCACATGTGGACACCACCACCTGGTGGTATTTCAGAAAGTTTTGGTATTATTTTGCACTCGGAAATGACCATTCGATTAAGTTTAGTAATGTCACCACAACAAGAAAGGACAACAATGTAGCGCCTTTTGCTATGTACACTTGTGTTTGTAGTTACAGTTTTAGTGCCTTTCGTGGCAACAGTTCTGTTATACGGCACATCAAATGTGAGAGGACTTTTGTCCATATTAGCTGTTTGGTTTATTTTCATGCTGGTTTTCTTTGAATGTTGAATAATAAAGTGACGGAAAGATAATATTTTATCTTCGTACCCTTGTGGCATTTTCAGAAATATTTTGATTTTGGTTTTGCATGCTACTGGTAAGTCCATGACACTTCATAAACCTGTAGCACCAACTAACTCCATCCCTAAAATCTGTTGAGTTCCACCGTAACATTAGCTTAAGAGGGTGTATTTGAATCTTTTTTTTTTTATTATTAATTCCAGTGCCATTTTCACAGTGTTCTTGAATGTATGTCATCTTCTAGTTGTTGCCATTTTGCTTTCAATCCTCTATTTGCACTTTTAGTTTTGTATTAGCAGAAGAGCCAACACCGTGTTACGAGTGGAGGCCGAAATGGACGCGTTTTAGCTCAAGCAGGCTAGCGTGAGGAGGGTAGAACTATACTGACGTGAGGTCTGGAATATGACAAGGAATGAGAATTCAGAAAGCGGACATAATTAGTTTGATACTTAACTTTAATCCATTAATGATGAATGTCACCATTGATGGTACATGAGTCACAATATTATCTGTTCAGAAGACATTCTTGAAGATACTACTTATAATAACTGAATATGGCGCCTTGCTAGGTCGTAGCAAATGACGTAGCTGAAGGCTATGCTAAACTGTCGTCTCTGCAAATGAGAGCATATTTGTCAGTGAACCATCGCTAGCAAAGTCAGCTGTACAACTGGGGCGAGTGCTAGGCAGTCTCTCTAGACCTGCCGTGTGGCAGTGCTCTGTCTGCAATCACTGATAGTGGCGACATGCGGGTCCGACATATACTAACGGACCGCGGCCGGTTTAAAGGCTACCACCTAGCAAGTGTGGTGTCTGGCGGTGACAACACATTTAGTCTTCCTGTTGTTTTTTTTTCAATTCTTCTTTACTAGCCCGCCAGTCGTGAATGGTTTTTTTTCTGTTGGCGGAGGGCCGAAATGCCACTCAGCTGCTCTGCTTCCATGTTTCTCTGCAGATGCTATTACATTCAGTTTATAGTCCACATTGTAATAATACCTTTTTTCCGTTATGAAACTAGCTGCTAACAAAACTATTGTACTGTTACTGATAACACAAATCACTTGCAATTAAAGTTCCTTGGCACTGTAGACAGCAATGATGAATCATAAGCTGGACAGTGTTCTGGGTTTATGATGGTGGGGCGGTAGGGAGACAGTTTTATCAAGCTTTTGGATACTTGCAACTCCTGTTCGTTGCGTTGGTACACTGCTGCTGCCAGTTGAATCCAATGTTTCCATGTAGAGAGAGGTTTCCTGTGGCATTGAATATAGGGCCATTTTTAAGACTGGCAGGAATTTTAAATCAAACACTGGACATTTTTATGTTAATCTTGAGTACAATATGCACGTAAGTGTTCAAGGCAGTTTTTCAAAGAAAAATGTGTGTCTCATAGTCTGTAAAATACGGTAGCAGATTCAACCATCAAGGAGCATGTCAAGATAGCGAGATGTTTCAGTGTGCCCCTTTGTACTGTCCCTTCCCTGTTGAGGTACAGATTCATATGTAGATAGGATGAAGAGTGAGTGGAAGTGATAGACAGTAAGCTGGACCTGGTAAATTCTACTTCTCACCCCTGGTGTATTATGTACCAGCCACACAGATGGGATGAGGTCCTTCTCACACATCTCTGCTTAGGACACAGCCCTATGACATAACTTCTTGCTCCGGCGAGAGAAGCCTCCAGTGTCTGGTCCTTGTGGAGTATGAATCACACCACACATCATTTTAATAGACTGATACTGTGTTTTAGATTCAGACAAGAGGTCAGCAGCAACTTACTGCTGTATTTGCCCTCTCTTTTATCTGACAATCAAATGAATATGGTGCTCATTTAGGGGTTTTAATTGCCAGCTTTAGAACATCTGACCGTTTTTACATTTTCTTAATTGTGTGGATGACCAGAATCCAGTACCAGCTGCAGCATATAGGCAGCAAAAATTCGATTTCCAATATTTCACATAATTATTGAGTGAATTAAAAAATTAAAAATGGTGTTACGATCTACTGAGTAAGAGATATAAGCTTATAATAAAAATTAAACACAATATGATGAGTATTACAGTCAGGAACTGTGTGTTTGTCACGAGGCAGCATAATTGAGGCCATCCACTATTTTGGAATGAGACCACTTTGCAACTTGCAACAAACAAAATTTCAAACTTTTTGGTGCTGATGCCCCCACAAAATGATGAATGTAAAAAGACTTATCACTTACTACATTTTCTGCTGTTTGTGCAATCAAACTTCAGCACGTGGTGTGACGTATTAATGTATTAGTTCTTTATTATGAAGTCCATTCACAACACAGTTTGTGTACTGTATCTACATAAGTCATGAATGAATGTACCTGCAAAATTACATTATCGTACTGCACATAGTTCAGGAGGTATGATTTACCAAACATTTATGTGCATGAAAAATTAGCTTTTGCTTAAAATGACGTGCAGTAAAACTTTAACATCAGGCTTGATATTTTGATTTATTACGTCTTTATAGATAATTATATTTGCAACACACTTTGCTTACAGTATCTACAGATATCATTTAATGTGTGTACAAAATTGTCATTGTACACCACACAGTTGAGGAAATGTGTGATCATAAATGTAGAGGTGCATGAAAAATTGGCTTTTGATTATAGTGGACCACAAATTGCCCAGTTCATATTCATCCAGTGTTTCATAGTGAGAACACATACCAATTTACAACAAACTTTAAGCATAATTTCAAACTTTTTCTTGCTTACATGCTTAAAGGCAAATATTTAACACATTAAATAATATTAAGTAATGAACAGTATTAGGGAAAGGATAAATTGCTCATCACCATAAAGATGACCCATTGAGTTTCAGACAGGCACACTGAAAAGACTATTAAACATTACTGCTTTTGGCCAAAGCCTTCAGCAGAGAACACACACACACACACACACACACACACACACACACACACACACACAAAAGGAAGCACACTTTATGCATACATGACAGTTGGAGTTGCTGCTTTGCTGCTGGTAATGGTCATGTGTGCATGAGGTATGCTTCCTTGTGTGAATATGTGTGTATTTTCCTTGCTGAAAAAGGCTTTGGCCGAAAGTATAAAGTGTCACAGTCATTTTGTTGTGCCTGTCTTCAATTCAGTGGGCCATCTTTACGGTGAGTAGCAATCTATTATTTTCTGTTGTTGGTATTCTGATACTGAGTTTCCATTGTTTGTGAAGTAATTAGACATTTGAAGCTGTTTTATACGTAAGAGTCTGATTCTGTAAAGGATTGGTATTTTACTGGTTCAGTAGACAGGGCTGCCACATCTGGCGAAAACATTGGCTGTAAACCGGCTAGGCATAAACTCAAACTGAGCTCGGGTGACAGATACAGGTACATGAAGTGTTTATTTACGAACCTGTAAATGCTTGCAGTACTTATGTTCGGCATCTAGTTTCAAACTAACTGGTTCATTCTCAAGCCTGGACTGCTGAGGCGGCACCAAAAATGCAGTACATACTTTATCAGATATTCACAGAATGATTGTAACAGTCTACATATGCCTCTTAGCAACTCAGAATTGATTCCGAGTCACTAAGAGGCACATGTGGATTGTGCGAACATTTTGTAAAGTATGTGGACTCGAAAATGAACTGGTCGATTTGAAACTAGTCGCCAAACAAATGTATGGCAACTGTTGAAAGAGTTTTTAGTAAATGCTTCGTGAAATATTAAAATAGTTGCCGGTTCCATCTCGACAAAATGTCTAAACTGAAAAAAGATACAGGTAAGGCATTCTGCACTGCATCAACTCTGCGTTTGTGGCAGAGTTCATTGAGCATTGTGGCTGGGATGGAGCGGTTGCCAGTCTCTGTGACCTGTGACAGATGTTTCCAACAGGTGAGACATCTTGAGAGCGTGTCGACCATGGCAACAGTCAAGTGCTCTCTGTATTGGGCCTTAGTACGTCAGGAATATAATAGCTGATGTTCAGATTACCACTGTGTGAAGCAGAGGTGCTAGATACCTTACGGCACACCACACCACCACCACAGCACGCGCTAGTCCCATATGATGAAGATAAGTGCAATCTTACAATATTCATTCGCCTCACACCTATGTCTACATCTACATGATTACTCTGCAATTCACAATTAAATACCCAGCAGAGGGTTCATCACACCACCTTTAAGCTATTTCTCTACCATTCCACTCTCAAGCAACACTTGGGAAAAATGATCACTTAGCTCTTTTTGTGCACGCTCTGGTTTCTCTTATTTTATTATGATGATCATTTCTCCATTTGTTTATGGATGCCAATGAAATGTATTCACACTCTGAGGAGAGTCAGTGATAGAAATTTCACGAGAAAGTCCCACCGCAGTGAAAAATGCATTTGTTATAATGACTGCCACCCCAATTTGTGTATTGTATCCATAGCACTCTGTCCCCTATTTCATGATAATACAAAATGAGCTGCCCTTCTTTGGAATTTTTTGTCGATCTCTGTCAGTCCTGTCTGAAGTGGATCCCATGCGGCACAGCAGTACTCTGGAAAGGGGAGGGACAAGTGTGGTGTAAGCAGTGTCTTTAGCAATCCAGTTGCACTTTCTAAGTGTTCTGCCAACAAATTGCAGTCCATGGTTTGCTTTCCCCACAACATTATCTGTGTGATGTTCCAGTTTGTCATTCGGAATTATAAGCCATAAGTATTTAATTAGTTACAAGCTTTTAGATTTGCATTATTTATTATGTAACTGAAATTTAGTGGAATGTAGCAATATTATGATAAGGAAAGTTGCTACTCTCCATATAGCAGAGACGCTGAGTCGCAGATAGGCAGAACAAAAAGATTTTCACACTCAAACCTTTTGGCCAATGGCCTTTGTCAACAATAGACACCATATGCACTCGCATAAACGCATCTCACACACGCAACTGTGTGTGTCGTGTGCTTATCTGTGACTCAGCATCTCCGCTCTGTGGTGAGTAGCATCTTTCCTTCTCATAATATTATTACATTCCATCCTAGATTTTCCATTGTTTGAAATTTAGTGGGTTCTTTTTAGCGCTCATGTGTGTAACTTCACACCTTTCATAACTTAGAGTAAATTGCCACACTCTGCATCATACAGATATCTTGTCTAAATCATTTTGCAATTTATTTTGATCATTTAATGACAATATAGGACAGTAAATGACAGCACCATTTGCAAACAGTCTAAAAGGACTGCTGAGATTGTCTCCTAAATCATTTATGTAGATCAAAGGAGGGCCTATAGAACTTCCTCGGAGAACGCCAGATATTACTCCTCAGAGACTGTGACACAGATGTGTCCCTTGTGATGCCATGCTCGGATTCGGGATGTATCTGAAAAGATGATGTGATGTCTCTTCTGCATGCAGAGTTGCTGTCGAGCACAGCCCTGTTTGCATACCCCTCACTCTTGCTGTGGCGAGGGAAGCCGCAATAACGCTTGCCGAGCTGAGCCGCGTGATGTTCCAGATATCGTCACACAGTCAGTGCGGATACTTACCTTGCAGCAAACAAACACATTTGCTAACACGAGGTACAAGATGTGGCTGTACGGTCTGTCGTCTCGGTCACTAGTCGTGTGGAGGCATTGAGATTGTGCTTGCTGTTGAGTTTGGCCCTTCTGAACTCATAATTTTAATATTCACAGCAGTCACAGAATAATGAACACCAGTCTCAATTAGGTCACGATCCTGCCACTGGTTGATTCCATTGTGGCTTGTAGAAGTTTCCCCTTCTTACAGGAGGCATAACACAGTGTTCTCACAAGCCACTAACATTCAAATGTGATTTCTGAATGACAAACCTGCTGTGCAATCTTTTTCTGTGTATACAGACTGTAGATGGTGTTAATCTAACCTACTGTGTGTGACTGCATTGAAATGCTAATCTATTTTCAGGAGCCGGTTCCCCGTTTCTCATAAATATTGGAAAACGTCATGTTACCTTCTTGAGTTTCTGATAAAATTCTTTATTTACTCAACCACTCTTGGTCGACTGACAGTCATCAGCTTCATAAAAGTATCCACAGCATCATTTTAGGCATAATATAAAATCATTAACATCAGATGATAAAACCATGAATTGGATGCTGTTACCTTATCATAATATAAATCACATCATCAGTCTGTAAAACCTGCTATAGTGCACCTGTTCATGTTATAATGTAATATACAGGGTGGCACTCTAAATGTGTTACCATTTTGTTTTTGAATATAAACTTTATTGTCAATACAATCTGAAAGGAACATATACTACAATGAGGAGCTGTCCATGGAGATCTGTTCTAACTCAGCACATGCTCAATATATCCACCATTTCATTTCCTAACTTCCTTCAAACGAACACTGAAGTTAGTGGTTACCCTACGGCACATGTCTTCCGTAATTTCACTGCAATCAGGTGGACATTTCAGGAAAATTTTTTCCTTTAGGTACCCCCAAAGAAAAAAGTCACACGGATTGAGGTCTGGGCTATTGGAGGGCCAATTTTGTCCGTGATTGAGGTGACCTGGAAACCTGAGTGAAATGATCCGCATGTCGAAATGCTCGTCTAAAAACTCCAACACAGTGTTTGCAGTATGTGGCCTTGCTTCATCTCGCATGAACCACTGCGTGTTGAAGAGCAAGGCAGTAGCAAGAACCTGTGGAATGAAGCTATTGCGAAGCATGCTCAAATAACACTCGCTATTCAGTTTCTTTAAAGAAAAAGGGTACAATAAGTCTGTGAGTGGAAATTGCTTCCCACGCTGTAATCCTCGGAGCATAATGTTGTTGTTCGTGAAACACTTGTGGGTTTTAAGTGGCCCAAAAGTGTACATTTTGTTGTTAACCACACCATCTAAATGAAAATGCGCCTCATCTGAAAACCAAACGTTGTTGAGAGTTTCTTCCCTATCCTCCGCCCACTGAGCAAATAGAAGTCTCTGCTGCTTGTGTTCTTCAGTGAGCTTCTGTGCACAGGTCATCTTGTATGGGTACATGTGGAGGTCACTTTTAAGAATGCGTTGAACGGAGTGTCTGGAAAGTCCCAGTTGCACTGCTGCCTTTCTACACGATTTCCCGGGACTTGTCTGTACAGCAACTCGTACCGCTTCAATATTCTCCGGCGAACAAACAGGCTTAGGCCGAGGTAGCTTCGCTTCCAATACTGTTCCTTCCTGTACAAGTTTATCGTACAACCTGTGGATGGTCTTCTTGCAAGGGACCCATCGTGTGTTAAAGTGCTGTCGAAAACGCCTCTGAGTCACAACAAGGCTTTTCGTTTCACGAAAAAGTAACACAATTGCCGATCGTTGCTGTGTCGTTGTCATCCATTGCTGCTTACTAGTCTCCTAGCGGCAGTATCATGAATTACACGTCATTTCTTAACTCATTTGTTTTTCCAAGCTCTGCTGGTACTGCTGTAGAGATCTCAGTGGGATATCTAATGTGCGTAGTAAATTGTGAAAGAAACAATTGGTAACACATTTCGTGCGCCACCCTATAAATTGTATCCTCACTCCATAAAGTGTGCTAGGTATTTGGGTTGGATGTAATTTATGTTATAACGTGAATGAGTGCACTGCTTAGCACAGTTCATATACCAGGAGCAATCTAAATGTTTCCATTTGAGGGATGCTACTGTAGAGAGTATGCAGTACAGCAAGAAACCAACATACTTGTATAAGCACCGACATGTAGGCAAGGGATTAGTGCAGCATTCGTGTCCTTATGGCATACGTGCAATAAATGTTGAAATATGAACTGTGCTAGTGGTGTTACCAAATGCATCGAAACAGGACCAACATGCTACTACTGTTTTCTCGATTGCCAAAGTACATAAACGCCAGTAGACATCCATCGGAGCATGAAGAGTTTGTATGGGACAGCAGGTCTGTCACAAACCACCCAGGGGTGCAGCAACTTTGATAATGGACATCCCTGTATTGCAAATGTCATAATGCAAAAGTTATGCCAACTCGAATATGACACTCTCGAGCACCTGTCCTATAGCTCTGATCTCTCCCCGTACGATTATCACGCCTTCGGTGCCTCGAAAAAGACCTCAAACAGTCGACGATCCCGGTCGGATGAGGATGTGCAGCAGGGTGTTCCAGACTTCTTCACACAACAGGATATGGGGTTATACCAAATGGGGTATCTTAAACGTGGTGCATCAGTGAGAAGAGTGCCTTGGAAATTTTGTGTGGTTGGACTTAGGATTTTGGACAGTACAGTGAACAGAAACTTTTTCATTATCCCTTGTAGGCTGATGATGTAATTTAAATTGTGCACAGCCTTACACAGTTCTTATAGATTGATGATGTATTTTATATTATAATGTGATCACAGTGTCTAATTCATGGTTTTATCCTCTCACATGAACCATTTTATGTTTTGTCTAAAATGATGTGGTGAATACTTTTATGAACCTGATGATGGTCAGTTGATTGAAACTGGTTGTGTAAATGAATCATTTTATCAGCAGCTCAAGGTGGTGACAGGACATTTTATTTAAATGCTAATAATCTGCATATACAAATGTGCGATATGTAAAATAAAGGAAAGGAAACTGTTCATCTGTAGCAGACTTATGTATTGAGCATAGAAAAACATAACAGGAGCATTATTCACACTAGCTTTCAAGCCCACACACACACACACACACACACACACACACACACACACACACACACACACACACGTGGCCACAGCAAGGCTTGTCATCAGATGTGTAATACACTTCGTTCCAGTTTGACAACTGTTGCGTGCCTTCTTCATTGTGTCGCAATTTTAGTGATCGGCTGCATATTACCTTCCATCTTCACCTCTTTGCATTACTGCTGTTCACAGATCACTTTTTTTTTAAACCTTTTGCTGAAGTCCTCTTACAAGAAAAATCATTCGTGGAATTGTCAGGTGCCTTCTTTAATGAATAATATTACTCTTTCAAATGTTGGGCAGGGGAGGAGTGTGTCCAGTAATGCATTACAGATCTCAGATTTCTTCAACAAAAATTGGTACTTGAAAGATGGAATTGGCAAAAGTTTCTAAGATAGTGAGTGAACAGACCTACTGCAAAGTCCATGGCAAGAGGGAAAGTAATAAATTATCCAGACATACATGGGAAAATTAGCAGTCTAATGTAATTTTTTTTCTTTGTCATTTGTACTTCAGCACACCAAAGTACTGCATCACTTGCAATTTTTTTTTAATCAGTATGCAATATTTTAACTTGGTTTTCTGACCATTTGTGAGAAAGAAATTGATGAGAGTTCTTTTCTGTCTCTTTACACTTTTTGATCCACAACTTATTTTAAATTCTGGTTACATATAAAATATTACATGGGCTTGCTTCACAGCTGCTTTGATATTTAGCTTCTTTCTGTCTCTCTCTATTTTAAATATTACTTTGGAAATATGCTTTCAATAATATATATGGTAATTGCATATCATTTCATGCTTTACAAAGCACAGGCAATTTAATGTAAGTATAATAAAAAATTCCTCATTTATACACTAGTTTGAATTAAAATACATAATTCATCTGGATTCAGAATAGTTAGATGTAACCAGATACACATACAGTTTCACATCATAAAGAAAAATTTAGAGCTGCTTGGTCGTTCACACAATGCTTCCAGTTTCACCTTTGTAGTTAGAAGTAAGCAAAAAGTTTTATGTAGAGAATGTTGACGTTTTCCTTAATTAAAGATCTTGTTATGGCAGTATTGCACACCTCCCTTCAAGGGCTGAGTGTGGAAGGTGGTAAATCAGTAAATGCTAAGACCTAATACTGCTGTGGAAAAAGAAATTGTCTGTGTTGTGCACTTCTTCCCAGATGAAGTAATGAGTGAAAGCAGTATTGTATGTAATATAGCTACAGTAATTTCTAGCCTTTATCTCCTGTTTTGTTTTGGATACATACCAGTGTTACATACTACCTCGTGATGCAATTGGAGTATTGTGCAGTTTTCAGTTGCAGCTTCCTGCAGTGATAAAGCCACAAATAGTAATTATAGTTCTGTCTTCAGTTGTATCTTGTTGCAGAAAAGATTCATTAAAGGCCTGTGTTAGCAATGAAGGTACAGCTCCTTAAATCTTTCTTCTATCCCCAGAAATTAAATAGTTCCTTGTCAGGGTTGTACGGGGTGGATGAGAAGCCACTTCCCTAGTTTTAAATGTTCAAGAAAAATATGAAATGATCATATGCTATTGATGGCCAGGAGGCCCCAACTGGGGAAGTTTTTATCACCAGTTGCAAGTCTTATTTTGGGCAATGAAACAGTGGGCAACTTGTGTATCGATGATGATGATGATGATGATGATGATGATGATGATGATGATGTAAACACAACGCCCAGTCCACAAGCGAAGAAAATTTCCAACCCAGCCAGGAATCGAACCCGGGCCTGTTGGGTGGTAGATAAACACGTTACCACTCAGCTAAGCAGATGGTTTAAATGTCCATAAATTTTTTATTAATGAATATTTGCACATGGAAGCTGTAGTAGGTTCTCAGGACCATGAGTGCATGTGAACTAAACTACAATTCCATATACACTCCTGTGTTGGTGACCAAACAACATAAACATACAGAAATTTTTTGCCATTGATTTCTGCGTGAAAATCAAAGGTACAGTTTAGAGGACAACTGTGATCTTCTCCTCTAAATCGTCCAGAGTGCTGGTGTTTGTTTGGTACACGGGACTTCTCGGAGACCATTCATGGGGTCCACAATGTCCCAGCCAATGTACTGGAAAATGTTTGTCCAGCTAGTCATGAATGATGCAAGCAAAATGTGGTGGTGCTCCATCCTACTGGAAACATATATCCACAACATTGTCCCACTGTGACATCAGTGGCCAGACATATTCCTTCAGCATCTGGCAATACTGGTTGCTGTTCATGGTGTCTCACAATACGAATGGACCAATGAGACGATCCGCGGTCATATCGCACCAGAAGGTCAAAATTTGGTCAGCTTTGTGATTTTTCAGTTGATTTAGCTGGACTGTGCATGAAGATGTTCCTCACTGCGACTACATTTTCTGGAGATCACGCCACCAAAGGTCGTCATGCTTGTGGTTTATGCACAGCTGACCCGGCTGTCATTAGCTTGTGTGACAATTCCTAATGTTTTTAGTATCAGATGTGGCATGAGGGCTGTGAACTCCCCACCATATTGGCTCAAGGAGGACTACAGATCACCACTCTTCAAACTGCAAAGCGACCTGGACCTGTTCTCGTAAGGTAAACATTCGTGCCATCTCGTCGTTCACTGTAAAAAGATGCTACGGACAGTTAAGGTATTCTCAGGGATTCTGTAACAGAACACAACAATGTTCATTAATAAATATCAACAGTGACAAATCTTTTCAGCATTTAAAACTAGGGGGTAATGTCACGCCCCCCATTGTACAGTTTCTTACCATCTTCGCTAATTTTTTAACTTCTTCAAAAATAATAAATGTGAACCTTTCTAATATATGTCTCTACCTCGATGATCATCTCCACACTTACACTGAATTTTTATCGGGAACAAATTTCTTCATGTTTAGGAACAACAGGAAATTACAGGGAGCCGACTAGAAAAATGTGAGTGAGTGATGAGGGGGAGGTAGGGGTGGTGGCAGTCCGTAATTCAATTTGTGCAGTTTTGTGGTGACAACACCAGATGAGTATGCTAGTGCATTGTTACGGTGAAACAGCATTTCATCTTCACCAAATGGACTCGAGTTTCTTTCAGTTCCGTGTCAAAGTGCTCCAGTATTTCACTGTAGTATTGTTCAGTGACCAAATGTCTGTTTCCTAAGAAGGCTAAAAGTATGACACCCTTCTCATTCCAAAAATTCATTGCCATAAATATTCTGGGTGATGGAACTGTCTTCATCTTATTTGAGGCGCATTGATCAGAAGCAAGCAGTTATTTGATTGTTGCTCAGTTTAAGGGGTATAATGTGGAGTCAGTCTCATCACTCATGACAGCTTGATAGAAAGAAAATCATGAAGATCTTGCTTCAGTTGCTCCAAAAATAGCTCCAAAATTGAAAGCCTCACCTATTTTCTGTCAACAGTTTGCAATTGGTGCACTTGTTGGACAGACTGTTTTTTCATTGCCATTTTATCTGGTAACATATTAATTGACATCCCCATTGGCACTTGGCCATCTTTCACTATGTTGTATCATGGATTTTGTTCAATAATTTATTCAGTAATCTCATCTTCCAGTCATCCTGGGTGACCACGTTTAAATTGGTTGGGCAGTGTGTAACTGTGGTCATTGGTGGTGCTGCATCACCAGAAACGACATTCAGTTTCACTTCTATATATTCATGTGTTTTCCCATACACAAAAAAAATTGCTGATGCTACTGCAATATTTTCCCATCTTGACAAAAACAACATAACTTATGGATTTACAGAAATGGCTGCCAAATCAGACTTATTGTATGAATCACTCTCATGTTTTATTTTAGCAGCGACTGAGAGATGAAGACATGAAATTGGAACACCAGATTGCAAGGGCCGCAACATCACTATTGAAACAAGAGCACTTACTGAACCATCCTCCGAGTTAAATTAGTTGTATATGTGATTATTGCATACTGAAATACCACTGACAAGGAGAGGTTTTCAGCAGTTGGACTGACTTTTCGAAACAGTCTTCATAGTAGTGGCCCTGTAGCCATTCACTCTGATTTGCCCCCATTTGCGAGTAATCCACAGAAAAAAATTCTGAATTTTGCGTGATGCTCTATACCTTGAAGCATAGGAACATTAATCAGACTGGTTGCATAACATAGCTGTTAAGGTGCAATTCTCCCATATCCATGATTGTGTGTTTGAATGTTGTCAAGCATCTAAAAAATTTTTATTTTTAAATCTTGGTCAAAATTACTTTGTTCATTATTTATATACAGTTTATTACATGTATTTTTTTAATTTCTATTCCTTTGCCATGCCATTTTGATCAACATACTATCTCTTTGTCACTCCTATTTTTTCTTCCTATAATTCTTTTTCCACTAGCAATCTTTGTGCATGTGAATTTAATTATTTATATCTAAAAACGAAGATGATGTGACTTACCGAACGAAAGCGCTGGCAGGTCGATAGACACACAAGCAAACACAAACATACACACAAAATTCAAGCTTTTGCAACAAACTGTTGCCTCATCAGGAAAGAGGGAAGGAGAGGGAAAGACGAAAGGATGTGGGTTTTAAGGGAGAGGGTAAGGAGTCATTCCAATCCCGCGAGCGGAAAGACTTACCCTAGGGGGAAAAAAGGACGGGTATACACTCGCACACACACGCACACATGTCCATCCACACATATACAGACACAAGCAGGTCTGCTTGTGTCTGTGTGTGTGTGTGTGTGTGTGTGTGTGTGCGTGTGTGTGCGTGTGTGCGTGCGTGTGCGTGTGCGTGTGCGAGAGTGTATACCCGTCCTTTTTTCCCCCTAAGGTAAGTCTTTCCGCTCCCGGGATTGGAATGACTCCTTACCCTCTCCCTTAAAACCCACATCCTTTCGTCTTTCCCTCTCCTTCCCTCTTTCCTGATGAGGCAACAGTTTGTTGCGAAAGCTTGAATTTTGTGTGTATGTTTGTGTTTGTTTGTGTGTCTATCGACCTGCCAGCACTTTCGTTCGGTAAGTCACATCATCTTTGTTTTTAGATATATTTTTCCCATGTGGAATGTTTGCCTTTATTATATTGAATTTAATTATTTTTGTATATCTGTCACAATATTTAACATTTGAAAATGTTGATTTATCAGTTAAAATTCATAGATGAAATAATCTGTTCATATTGACTGTGCAGTGGTGTTAGAATGTATTTTTCACTAAAAGATGTACTTTTTCTTTGGATAGTAATCATCTTACAAACATTTAAAACATAAATTATTATTGCAGATGAAATTTTGAATGAAAGAAGGGCTTATAAGTAAAACAAAATTCCAGCAAAATGAGAAATATAAATAATGAATGCAGTAAAGTGGATGAAAATGGAGTGTAAGAAAAAAAAGTGGAAGATATTAAATTGAAGTTAAACCACATGAACAAAGATTCCAAGCGAAAGAGAAATGAGAACAAATCACAAAGCTACTACGAAGGTTAATATGATGTAACAAAGGAATAGAAATAAAGAAATACATTTAAACCAATAAACTGAATAAAAATAATGATCAAAATTGTTTCAATAAAGATTTTAAAATAAAAAAATCAAAACACTTGATGAGATACAAACCCAGAACCTATTGCATGTGAGGACTGTACCCTAACCATTAAACTATGCAACCAGTCTGTTTAATGGGTCTCTTTTTTTTTTTTAAAGCTGTAGAGCGTCATATAATTTTCTGAAATTTTATTCGTTGATGACTTGTAAAGGACAGTCCACCAGGGCGAATGGCTGTAACATGTGATACCTGGGACTTCAGACTACATCATTGGATAGATAGTTTCAAAAAGTCAATCCCACCACTGGGACATCTCCTTGTAAGAAGCATGTCATGAAATGGCCCGACAATATATCTCTGGTGGCTTCAAATATTCTATCGTAGGGTAGTTTTCTGTGAGTGAACTTGCAAGGATCTTTTTAAATGTAAAACTTCATTATTACTGCTGGTGCTGCCACTGAATACATTGTCTTCTTTCTCATTTTGCAGCAGTCAGATGAAACAACCAATGTGCTATATCACCCAGATGACTTCAAGGGACCAATACTCTTCTCGTTCCGAGCCAAAGCATTTTTCGGCAAGAAGAAAGCTTCGGTGAAGGTGGAAGACGGCGAGTGGTCCGATAAGTTCTCGCTGGATGTTGCTGGCAGTTCAGGGGTTGTGAACTGCAAGTATGGCGATACTGTTTACCAGGTACGTGCAGTCATAGCCACAGTAAGTGGATCTCATTGCTCTTCACTGTTCATTTCACCATTGCCTTAAGCTTGGTCACATCTAAAAGGGTTTTTACTTTGTTAAAGAGAAGTTTTGTGTTAATAAATAATTTTATTGCCTTTGATACTATGAGACCTGTAGATTTTCTAATGTGAATAAGAAGATAACTAATTCTTTGACACCCCAAAATGTGAGTAGTAGTCATAATGGTAACAGAATTATTAGTATTGGTATTTTCTTTTCTTTTTCAGGTTTTGTGTGTGTGTGTGTGTGTGTGTGTGTGTGTGTGTGTGTGTGTGTGTGTGTGCGCGTGCGTGCATGCGTGCGTGCACAGGTGGTATTGGTGCACAGTGAAATCCCATAGTCACAGTACTGTAGCACACTGCTACAGAACTGAAACAGATTGCCACAGCTTGTTGATCCAGTGGAGTGTTGGGGGCAGCAGTTTGTTTATGTTAGAAATTTTTTGTTAACAGCTTTTTGTTGCAGCTGCATCATTCCTATCCAGATGGCTGAAGAAGTGAGATGAATTGGTCAGATACAGCTACAGCATTTTTCAGCTGTTGGAAACAAATTACCATATAATACTCCTCTTTATATGAGGCAAAATTGGAAAACACTGCACAATAATTTTACCACCAAAAAGTTCAATAGGTAGTAAATCACAAATGAACTTATGTATTTTACCTACTGTTCTACTTAGTCACCGTTGTTCCTGACACATTTCTCCTATTGTGATACCAGTTTTAATATTTTCTATTTGTATTAATCCATTTGGTTGGAGTATAGCCACCTGCAGACTGCTGATTTCACTTTCGCATCATGTGCAAAGTGTTGTCTGGGCAGGAATTTCCGTGAGGACTGAAAAGATGAAAGTCTGGGGGTGCAAGGTGTGGACTTTACAGTGGATGCTGGAGCATCTCTCACCCAATTTGGCAATTTCCTCATGAACACGAGCAGTAATGTAGGGACGAACATCGTCATGAAGTTTGATACTGTCAGCATTAATGTTGTGGCATTTGTCATGAAGGGCACCACATATCTTAACCAAAGTTTTAATGTAGGCTGCAGCAATCACAGTAGTCAGATGTCCAGCAGAGTTCACAAATAACACACCACAGATATCCTGTAACACTGTCACAAGCTACTTTCCTAGCAGTAGAAATAGCCCTGAATTTTTTTCGTACTGGGGAACAAGGATGTTTCCGCTCCAGAGAGGTCTGGTTGATATTGGGAGTGTAGTGGTATGCTGACGACTCATCACCAATGACGATTCATTTCAGAAAGTCATGTCATTCTGTGGTATAACATATTAAGTGATCTGAGCTTGTCATCATTTGCTGGCACTTGTGGTTGCCTGTCAGGTTCTCAGGCACCCAGCATGCACAAACTTCACGAAACTTGAGCATGTCGTGAACAGTATCGCACACTGGACCACGTGAAATGTTGAACTGCTGCAACAAGGCTTCTAGTTGTGCAGGCGTGTCATTCAAAATTGCTGCCTCAGTGGTTCCGACATTATGTGGGGCTCCAGCTGTTACCGGCCGCCTGGAGCATGGCGAATCACTAAAGTTTACACCGCCTTCTTGGCAAAATGCACACCGCCTGGAGACATTACTACAGTCCATACAGTTGTCCCCATACACTTCAAGCATGTCCCTGTGAATTTCACTTGGGTTATGCCCATTGGCCCACAAATATCAAACAACACTTTGATGCGCTTCACAAGTTGACGACAGTAATATTCGCACCGTGTTTGTTTCATGATTCAGGTTTTTCTCACTAGAGATGCACGTGAAAACAAAATACCCTCTGTAGCACAGACTTCAGACTATATCGTCATGAAATTTCAACATTCCAGCTGCAGTACTGACGGAGAAAAAATGATTGTGTGTTACTTTCTGATCCTCCCTGTATATTGGTTGAATCACTGTCAAGAGAATGTCTTTTATTTCAAATGTTAAGTTAACAATTGCTTGCCCAGTGTGAATTAATCATTACTGTTGCATGTCCTCCTCTCTTGTCAAACCTTTAATATTTTTTATACCACATAAGGAAAGGGCTTAGCTTTGGATGCACATCATAGTGTGAGTGTGTGTGTGTGTGTGTGTCCAACAGGATACGCTCTGTTTTGTTAATAAAGCCCAGCAGCTGTGTGTCTGTTAGGCGTGTCCACCTTTTGTCTTTATGATTGCTTGAACTCTGCTGGGGACACTTTCAGTGACGTGTCTGTATGTCTGTGGAGGTGTAACAGTCCATTATTACTCAAGAGGCATAATCAGAGTCGGTAGTAGTCTGGAGTGAAGTTGATGTTCTAACTCATCTTTAAGGTGTTTCATTGGGTTGAGATCAGGACTGTGGGCAGGCCAGTCCATTTCATGAATATTATTGTCCACAAACCATTGCCTCGCAGATCCTGCTTTATAACAGGGTGCATTGCCAGACTGATACAATCAGTCATAAAGAAGACACGTTTGTTGCAGGTGGGCACAATTAGGACACTTACATAACACTTCCAGCCACAGTCTTCATCAGCAAAAGAGAAACACATTCATTTGTACATACAGGTGAGCACACATCACGCACGCATGGCCGCCAACTGTGATAGCTCATGCCATTGTTGATATTCGTTCCTGGAGTTTCTACTGTTTGATATGATCAGTCATTGTCTCTAACCTGTTCCTTACTCGAGACTCGTACTCGGGACCTTTGCATTTCGTGGGCAAGTGCTTTGCCATTTGAGCTACCAAAGCACAGCACACGACCCGTCCTCACAGCTTTACTTCCTCCAGTTCCTTAACTGTGTGCAGTACACAATGCTATAAAACATGTTTATATCCTTTGACTTTCTGAAGTCCATTAATGAGGCCACACCCTGACCTCAAAAAATGGCACCCCTCATTCTGCTGATTCATGCGGATTTTTTTTTTTTTTTTTATATCCATCCACTGTATTGCTCCACAGTCCCTTTTCGTCAGTACGTGAGATCTGCCTGGTCTCATTTTACCTGTGGTTGTTCCTTTGTGTTTCCACTTCACAGTCACATCGTCATCTTTAGAAGAGCTGAAGTACCCGTGGTAGATTTGTTGCTTGGGTGACATCCTATGACTAGTCCACGTTCAGAAGTCACTAAGCTCTCCTGACTGACCCATTCTCCTGTTCCTGCTTCTCTACTGACAACACATTACTCTCCGCCTCCTTTATACTAGCAGGTCTGCTCTCGTGACGCATCTAGCAGTGAGTACTGCATTAAATAAGGGTGTCCGAATACTGATCGTGATTGTGATGATGATTGATATCCTCGTCAGTGAACTATCTAGGAGCAGGGTGATAGCTGGTAAGACTGAACTTGTAGAACTTGCTGCAGTCTCCTGCTTTTTCCGGCAGACAGGGCATTGTCACGTTGCATCGAGAATGAGAGTTAGTAACGAGTGCTACTGTGCAGTAGTGGGGCAGACTCAGTCGAGCGAATGTGTAATGAGAGTTGTGACCCTGAAATATGATAACTTGAATTGTGTGGTGTTTAATAGAAATTGACGGAAATATTTTGTTGGCCTAGGAATGCTGAATCACCCATTATGGAGCGAATGACCTTTAAAATTTGTCAGTATCATCAAAGTAATGAGCATGATACAGTTTGATATGTTTTCCATTGCTTTAAATACAATAAATCAAAGTTAAAGGATGTCATTTTTACTTCAGAGGAACCTTATCATTATTTATGATTAATTTATTAGTAAATAATTAATTATGCCAACTACAGTTAGCCAGTAGTTTCATGTTGTGCTGTTGTGGCTGAAGTCAGTCACTCTCCCTATAGTTCAGAAGCCAACCATTAAGATCACACTCAGCTCTCTTAAAATTGCGGAATGAGAGGTTATAATATTTTTGATTAGATAATGTATTTCTGAGGAAAGCTATGTCTTTGTGGCTGTAATATAATTTAATGTAAATGGTTGACAGCACGTTCTGTGACTTTTTCACCTCAGTGCGAAAATGTTTGTTTACTGCTGATGCAATATTCACCTTTGGTTTGGTACATATTGACCATAAAATTGGGGTAAAGTGCAGAATTAGAGGAGATGTTTGATGTTGGAAAGTCACTGTGGATTGCAATAATTCTATGAATGTACAAAGATTCTTCTTTTATCTCGTGAACTTCCTGCCCAAAATTTTAGCATTGCATGAAAGTCTCATTTGAATACATTTATTAAAAAGTACAGATTTCAATTTCCCTTCAGTTCTAGGGAAACTTCACATTTTCATGTGAACTGAAAGGCATTTCCTCGATGATTGCATGTGCCCTATGCCTTTCACCAGCGTCCTCTACAGTTTCCTCTGCAGTCAAGAGTTCTTTTTCATCAGTAAACTCACCACAGTTGGTGAGATCAATAATTTTTTCCACCATGTCTTTACCCATGATTTCTGATCTTCAAACACACACACACACACACACACACACACACACACACACACACACACACACACACACACCAGTTAGATCTTCAGTTTCAGGGCTCACAGTGTCACACTCACATAGAATATTGACTGGTTCTTCCAGAATACACTTGTCCTGCAGATCTATTTTTCAAAGTTTTCAGGCTCAGCTCCCCCCCCCCCCCCTCCCCCTCTTTCCCCCCTCCCCCTCAAGGGAACAAAGCCAAAACCAGTTGGGCAGGTCAGATTTGGATGAGTACAAGATGCTCCATGCAGGCTGCAGGAATGAATGGGCATACCTGCTGGTCAGCTGACATCTACTTCTTGGGAACACCCAACACCACCAATGTTATTGAGGAGGCACACTACAGGATTTTAACCAAAAACAATTTCATATAACTTTCTCATTCATTTATTGCTTTACACATTTGTGTAGTAGTCTCATTTGGACATGGATAGATAAATGAAAAATATATATAAATAAAACAATAATTGGATTTTGAACATGGGACGCAAAACTTTGAAGCCATGATATTTGCTGCTGTGTCACAGCTTCGGTTGAACTTGGTATGCACTAAAAGCCTCATAAAGTACTTTGGAAACTTTGACCGTCATCTTCTCAGAAATGGTAGAGTATCTTTACTACTGTGAAACACATCTTTTCTATTGAACAGATACTCATAGCTCTTACAAGTATACATTTTGGAGTCTATGTTTACCTTATATTTTTTCGTGTTGAAGTGTCTGCTGACTCCTCCCAAAATATGGAAATCCCAAGAGACTGCAGAAGAGTGGATGTGTTTCAGAGTACTGAAAATGAACAAGTGCTCATAGCTCCGAAGGTTGCCATTTTAGAGCCCATGTTTACTGGACTTTTACCACATGTTGGTGGCCACTACCACCTCTCAAAATATTTAGTGTACTTGTTCTGCATGCATATGGCAGAACGGAGTGAGTGATTTACAGATGCATATTTTAGTTTTTTGATGAGATATTTATCCTGTTTAGCAGGACACGATACATTTTATTTCGTTTGAATTCTAATTTTAGTTTCGTCCAGTGCATCATCTTCTGCATTCAGATATTTATATTCACCTGCTTGTTCTGATGTGTGTGTTTGGTCTTCAAAGTTACCACTATCTGTGGGACGATGTGTGACTACAGAATATTTTGTTTTGTTGCATTTAATTACAAACCAATGCTTCTAAGAACTTTATCTGCTGTGTGAGAACTATGATTTCTATTTTAATGTCTCTCAAAGTAACTTTGTCAGCATAACCCAGTACTGGTACACTATGTTTTAATCTTGTGCACTGGGTGTCAGATTGCTGTTTCAATTACTTGGCAATAATGTCTCCCTGTCTGACACTTAAGTGGGTGCTAAAGACATCTGCATTGAAAGTTTTGATTTTTTTTTTTTTTTAATTTTTATTCTGAAAGTGTCTTTTCCTGTACGTATTTAGTTAGATTTATAAGTTCATTTGGTATTCTGAATGCTCTCATAGTCTGCCACAAGTAGTTTAACACTGTCAGTCTGTCTTGAAGGCAGCAACCAGTGCAGACATATCTCAATAGTTTTCATATTACTTCTTCAACAGAGATTTCTTTGTAAATACATGATCCACAGTGGAATTATTTATTTGTAAGAGTGTTTTTGCATCGTGAAGGATATCTTTGTTGTAGGTTTTGACAGTCGATAATAGTATATTGGTTAAGATTTTACGTGTTGTGTTTACCAAAGGGATATTTGTGTAGTTTGGATGTGTTATAAAATCACCTTTTTGTTTATAAATTGGTTGTATGAAAACTTCTTGTAGATCTTTCATTGTTAGCTACTGGTTCCACGTGTCAAGTATTAGTTTACATAATTTTTTTATGAAGTGGGAGATCTTAATCGTCAAAATTTATGATAGTTTTAAACCACTGCAGTTGTTTAATTTTTTATTGCTCAAGCTTTACTGTATCACAGGATAGGGTCTATAAAAAGGGAACAGTGATCCAATCTTCATTTTGTGTGGTTATATGTACTGGGCAGGAGTATTTTCTAGACAACAGAACACAGTAATAATAGAGCACTGAGGAACACATTGTATTTACATTCACCTGCTGCAATTTGGCTTACCTGCTGAGTACTGATACGCTAAGAATAAAGGTCTAGGCAGTATCTGCTAATGTACAGATGTTTTTCTCTTCCAGATTGGAGTTCATATCCGGCTGACTTACTCAGGCCTCACCAAACAAGTGACGTTCACACCTTACTTCGTCCTCATCAATGAAACAAAATTCCTCGTCGAGTGCCAAGAAGCAGAGCGCACAGCCGACACCTGGACGAAGGTAAATGTTGCCGATAGTTAAAGGAGTGGACTCGCCCAACAGTCCTTTTGTGTAAATCCTATTTTGGAGCTATACAGTACATATACAGGGTGTTACAAAAAGGTACGGCCAAACTTTCAGGAAACATTCCTCACACACAAATAAAGAAAAGATGTTATGTGGACATGTGTCCGGAAACGCTTAATTTCCATGTTAGAGCTCATTTTAGTTTCATCAGTATGTACTGTACTTCCTCGATTCACCGCCATGATTTCATACGGGATACTCTACCTGTGCTGCTAGAACATTTACCTTTACAAGTACGACACAACATGTGGTTCATGCGCGATGGAGCTCCTGCACATTTCAGTCGAAGTGTTCGTACGCTTCTCAACAACAGATTTGGTGACCGATGGATTGGTAGAGGCAGACCAATTCCATGGCCTCCACGCTCTCCTGACCTCAACCCTCTTGACTTTCATTTATGGGGGCATTTGAAAGCTCTTGTCTACGCAACCCCAGTACCAAATGTAGAGACTCTTCGTGCTCGTATTGTGAACGGTTTTGATACAATACGCCTTTCTCCAGGGCTGCATCAGCGATTCCATGCGACGGAGGGTGGATGCATGTACCCTCGCTAGTGGAGGACATTTTGAACATTTCCTGTAACTAAGTGTTTGAAGTCACGCTGGTACGTTCTGTTGCTGTGTGTTTCCATTCCATGATTAATGTGATTTGAAGAGAAGTAATGAAATGAGCTGTAACATTGAAAGTAAGCGTTTCCGGACACATGTCCATGTAACATATTTTCTTTCTTTGTGTGTGAGGAATGTTTCCTGAAAGTTTGGCCGTACCTTTTTGTAACACCCTGTACACATATGGCCACACTCTTCCAGCTAACCGCATTGTGGCAGCATTTCAACGTGACTGCAATGAGGCCTCATGGCCAGTGGAGTGGGGATGGAGGAGGGGTGAGAAGGGGGAGGAGGGGGGAAGAGGTGGCTGACAGGTGTGAGAGGGAGGCAGAAGACACTCCGGGGAAGGGATGTTGCAACTGTGATCTCGCTTCAGTCACAGGCAGGGGGAGTTGTGTGCAGTGTATGACAATGTGAAGGTACGAGCATATGGAATAGGGTTTCGGATACGCGAGTGGCTCGAAAACTTCTTCAGTAATTGAACCCTCTATGTTGTCCTTGATGGCAAGTGTTCATCAGAGACAAGGCTACTGTCAGGAGTGCCTCAGGGAAGTGCAACAACAACAGCTGTTATTTTCTGTATACATAAATGACTGGTGGACAGGTTGGGCAGCAATCTGCTGTTGTTTGCTGTGATGTACAGGAAAGTGTTGAAGATGACTGTAGGATGATACCAGACAACTTGGACAAAATTTTTAGTTGGTGTGATGAACGGCACCTAGCTCTAAATGCAGAAAATGGAAGTTAATGTGGATGAGTAGGGAAAACGAACCTGTAATGTTAAAGTACAGCATTAGCAGTGTCCTGCTTGACACAGTCATGTCACTTAAATATCTGGGTGCAACACTGAAAATAGATATGAAGTGGAAGGAGCATGTTGTGATAGGTAAGCGAATGATAGACTTTGATTAATTGGGAGAATCTTAGGAAAGTGTGGTTCATGTGCAACCTGTTTTTGAGTACTACTCAAGTGTTTGGGATCCACACCAGATCAAATTAAAGGAAGACATCGAAGCAATTCGGAGATAGACTGCTAATTTTGTTACAGGTAGGATTGAACAACACACAAATGGTACGGATATGCTTTAGGAACTCAAATGCGAAACCCTGATCCCTGGAGTCAAAGTGACCATTTATTTTATTTTTCAAAGAACACAGTGAGGACATTTAGAGAACCAGCATTTGAAGGTGACAGTAGAATGATTATGCTGCTGCCAACATACATTTCGTGTAACGATGATGAAGATAAGACAAAAGAAATTAGGCTCATCAGAGGCATATGTTGTTGTTGTGGTCTCCAGTCCTGAGAGTGGTTTGATGCAGCTATCCATGCTACTCTATCCTGTGCAAGCTTCTTCATCTCCCAGTACCTACTGCAGCCTACATCCTTCTGAATCTGCTTAGTGTATTCATCTCTTGGTCTCCCTCTATGATTTTTACCCTCCACACTGCCCTCCAATGCTAAATTTGTGATCCCTTGATGCCTCAGAACGTGTCCTGCCAACCGGTCCCTTCTTCTTGTCACGTTGTGCCACAAACTCCTCTTCTCCCAAATCTATTCAATACCTCCTCATTAGTTATGTGATCTACCCATCTAATCTTCAGCATTCTTCTGTAGCACCACATTTCGAAAGCTTCTATTCTCTTCTTGTCCAAACTATTTATCGTCCATGTTTCACTTCCATACATGGCTACACTCCATACAAATACTTTCAGAAACAACTTCCTGACACTTAAATGTATACTCGATGTTAACAAATTTCTCTTCTTCAGAAACGCTTTCCTTGCCATTACCAGTCTACATTTTATATCCTCTCTACTCTGACCATCATCAGTTATTTTGCTCCTCAAATAGCAAAACTCCAAGGATAGGAAATGACTAATATTGGTAAAGGGTACCCACTGCCACACGCCATACGATGACTTGCAGAGTATGTGTGTGGACGTAGATGTACACTGGAAGAGACAGATAGAACAGAGGGAGGAGCATGTAACAGAATGATGTAAAATCATGATACTTCTTTTTAGACCAGTCCTCAGATCAAAATAAAACAATGGAAATGCCAGGTAGGAATATCAACAATGTACGAAAAGACAGATTGTTACTTACTGTAAAGATAACACGCTAAGTTACAAACAGGCAAATTAATTTGAAATTCATAAAATACATATAAGTGTGAAATTTCAATTTTTTGGCAACTTAAGTGGAAGCAGAAATAGATTCCATGAAACAGACTGTATAATTCATCTTTTTCTTGCTAATACAGATCATAGCTAAACAGACTTGCCCCTTTGCTTATTCTGATTTTGTTTCCTCTGAGTTTGCTCTTTTTGATGTTCATAATTAAAAAATACTAACCAATTTTGATTTTTGATTTTATGTATGTCTGTAAGTAGGTGTTCAGGACAGTGCTTGAGTGAGTCCATAGTTCAAATTCATTTTACCAGCATCGTGTAACCAGTATTAGTGCGTGGTTAGTTGCTGAAATGTAAACTTCCATGTGAATCAGGAGTGAGTTTGCATTAATTTGTAATTGATATTAGTCAGTCAGCATCTTAGAGTAAAATTGTAAGTGTCTTGTAATAAGTTACTTCTCGTCCAGAATGCAAACCTTATGATTACCTGGCATTGTCAGTGGAAGCAATAGGTGGTCTATATCTGAGAGTAGCATCCTTTTAGAACACAAGTTTTGTTACATAGATAACCAGTTTCAGCCAATTCAATGGCAGTAAAATGTATGCAGTGGAATACACATCAGTACATCTTATCCAAATCAAAAACGCTGTATTACAATTAAGTAGAATATATAATCTGTAAGTTATATCCATGTTGTAAGTAACTAATCCAATGTTGGTGTACAATACATAAAAAATATTAATAATTTAAAAGCAACAAAGCACCAGGGGAAGATTCTACAATTGCTGAGCTTTGGAAGTAAGCAAGGGATAAGGCAATAAATAAACTAGCAGATATTATCAGCCAGATTTGGGAAACCAAAAGACTCCCACATGGCTGGAATTATGCTCTAATTCATCCTCTTTATAAGAAAGTTGACAGAACAGATGTAAATAACTATTGTGGTATCTCTCTTGTATAAACAGCCTATAAGATTCTGTCGAAAGCTCTGCAAAGTAGGACAGAAGAACAGCTCGACCGACGGCTAAGAGAGTGTCAAGGTGGTTTCAAAAGGGGCGATCATGTGTCGAACAGATAATAAACCTCAAATCCATCCTTTCATACCTGAAGCTCAGGAATAAAATTTTGTTGTGACCTTTGTGGATTTCAATATGACTCGATTGATCGTAAACCCTGATCAGAATTCTAGAACAACTTGGCCTAGACAAAAAGACCAAAGTGATAGTCCAACAAACATTAACCAACACAACCTCAAAAGTGAAATTTAGAGGAGAAACATCAGAAGTTTTTGAAATAAAGACTGGAGTGAGGCAAGGAGATGGGCTCTCACCTGTGCTCTTCAACTGAGCCCTCGAGAAGATGATTTGTGAGTGGTGCAAAGAACTGGAAAACCAAGGAATTAAAAATGGTGTCAGGCTGGGTTAAAAGAAACAAAATCTTGAAATCAGCTGTCTCGCTTTTGCAGATGATCTTGAAATTTTTTTTGATTCCATGGAAGCAGTTGAGAGACAGATTAATCAGCTTAATGTACAAGCACAGAAGACTGGCCTCCAAATTTCATTTGAGTTTATAACAAACATAAATGCACCACCAAGGGAGCTTGGAGTGGGTCAAGACAAAATTAAGCAAGTTGAAAAGTTATCTCAGAGAATGGATAACAGCCACCTTATCAGAGAAAGAAGCCTTCATATCACGCATGAACAAAATGGAAATGGCATTCCATTTAACTCAAAACATCTACAACAAAAGATCAGTATCGTTCAATGCAAAGTTAAGGCATTACTGCAGTGTTGTCCATCCGGAGGTCTTACATGCTTCTGAATGCCTAGTAATGAACAAAAAAGGCGTAATTGAAAAACTGGAGGCCAAGGAAAGGAAGATTTTGAGGAAGGCCTTAGGTCCCATCAAAGGGAATGGGGAATATAAAGACATAATAATCATGAACTGTGTTCCTACATAGAGAAGATAACCAATACCATCTGGAAAATGATTGTTTTATGGGCATATGATCTGAATGAGCCCTGGAAGACTCACCAATCATATGATCACCTACATTCAAGTGGTTCACAGAGGAGGAGAAAGATCTTACAGAAGTGGGGATCACCCATGATGACATCTCGGAGCGTGTCCCACTCAAGGAGAAACTTATGGAGTGGCAGGGTTTCCAAGAAAAGCCAAAACTAAAAACAGGAAAGGCTTGGACCCAGGAGAGGAAGGAGCAACACTGCTAACAAATGTGGGATCACTGGGCAAACATTAGAACATGTAAAGCAAGACAGTTGGAATAACATGGTCCAAAGATGGACCATATGAAATGAATGAATCAATGAATTTACAGAACTAATCCAAAGTCATCATTAACATTACACCATTGTGCTATGTATGCATTACTAAACTAAAACTAAAGTCCATCTGAACAGTTCTCGGAAGACCCTATTGGTACTGACCTAAAACCCTGTTACCTACAGACTATAGGCATCACTGGATGTGGCTATGGAGGGGCATGTGGTCAGCACCCCGCTCTCCCGGCCATATGTCAGTTTCGATGACTGAGCCATTTCTTCTCAGTCAAGTAGCTCCTCATTTTGCATCACAAGGGCTGAGAGCATCCAGCTTGCCAACAGCACTCGGCAGACTGTGCGGTGACCCATCTAGGTGCTAGCCAAGCACGACAGTACTCAACTTTGGTGATCCGATGGAAAATGGTGTTGCCACTGCGGCAAGGCCATTGACACTGTATGTAAATTAACTACATCTACATCTACATCCATACTCCGCAAGCCACCTGACAGTGTGTGGCGGAGGGTACCTTGAGTACCTCTATCGGTTCTCCCTTCTATTCCAGTCTCGTATTGTTCGTGGAAAGAAGATTGTCGGTATGCCTCTGTGTGGGCTCTAATCTCTCTGATTTTATCCTCATGGTCTCTTCGCGAGATATACGTAGGAGGGAGCAATATACTGCTTGACTCTTCGGTGAAGGTATGTTCTCGAAACTTTGACAAAAGCCCGTACCGAGCTACTGAGCATCTCTCCTACAGAGTCTTCCACTGGAGTTTATCTATCATCTCCGTATCGCTTTCGCGATTACTAAATGATCCTGTAACGAAGCGCCCTGCTCTCCGTTGGATCTTCTCTCTCTCTTCTATCAACCCTATCTGGTACGGTTCCCACACTGCTGAGCAGTATTCAAGCAGTGGGCGAACAAGTGTACTGTAACCTACTTCCTTTGTTTTCGGATTGCATTTCCGTAGGATTCTTCCAATGAATCTCAGTCTGGCATCTGCTTTACCGACGATCAACATTATATGATCATTCCATTTTAAATCACTCCTAATGCGTACTCCCAGATAATTTATGGTATTAACTGCTTCCAGTTGCTGACCTGCTATTTTGTAGCTAAATGATAAAGGATCTATCTTTCTGTGTATTCGCAGCACATTACACTTGTCTACATTGAGATTCAATTGCCATTCCCTGCACCATGCGTCAATTCGCTGCAGATCCTCCTGCATTTCAGTACAGTTTTCCATTGTTACAAGCTCTCGATACACCACAGCATCATCTGCAAAAAGCCTCTGTGAACTTCCGATGTCATCCACAAGGTCATTTATGTATATTGTGAATAGCAACGGTCCTATGACACTCCCCTGCGGCACACCTGAAATCACTCTTACTTCGGAAGACTTCTCTCCATTAAGAATGACATGCTGCATCCTGTTATCTAGGAACTCCTCAATTCAGTCACACAATTGGTCTAATAGTCCATATGCTCTTACTTTGTTCATTAAACGACTGTGGGGAACTGTATCGAACGCCTTGCGGAAGTCAAGAAACACGGCATCTACCTGTGAACCCGTGTCTATGGCCCTCTGAGTCTCGTGGACGAATAGCGCGAGCTGGGTTTCACATGACCGTCTTTTTCGAAACCCATGCTGATTCCTACAGAGTAGATTTCTAGTCTCCAGAAAAGTCATTATACTCTAACACAATACGTGTTCCAAAATTCTACAACTGATCGACGTTAGAGATATAGGTCTATAGTTCTGCACATCTGTTCAATGTCCCTTCTTGAAAACGGGGATGACCTGTGCCCTTTTCCAATCCTTTGGAACGCTACGCTCTTCTAGAGACCTACGGTACACCGCTGCAAGAAGGGGGGCAAGTTCCTTCGCGTACTCTGTGTAATATCGAACTGGTATCCCATCAGGTCCAGAGGCCTTTCCTCTTTTGAGCGATTTTAATGGTTTCTCTATCCCTCTGTCGTCTATTTCGGTATCTACCATTTTGTCATCTGTGCGACAATCTAGAGAAGGAACTACAGTGCAGTCTTCCTCTGTGAAACAACTTTGGAAAAAGACATTTGGTATTTCGGCCTTTAGTCTGTCATCCTCTGTTTCAGTACCATTTTCGTCACAGAGTGTCTGGACATTTTGTTTTGATCCACCTACCGCTTTGACATAAGACCAAAATTTCTTAGGATTTTCTGCCAAGTCAGTACATAGAACTTTACTTTCGAATTCATTGAACGCCTCTCGCAAAGCCCTCCTCACACTACATTTCGCTTCGCGTAATTTTTGTTTGTCTGCAAGGCTTTGGCTATGTTTATGTTTGCTGTGAAGTTCCCTTTGCTTCCGCAGCAGTTTTCTAACTCGGTTGTTGTACTACGGTGGCTCTTTTCCATCTCTTACGATCTTGCTTGGCACATACTCATCTAACGCATAATGTACGATGGTTTTGAACTTTGTCCACTGATCCTCAACACTATCTGTACTTGAGACAAAACTTTTGTGTTGAGCCAACAGGTACTCTGAAATTTGCTTTTTGTCACTTTTTCTAAACAGAAAAATCTTCCTACCTTTTTTAATATTTCTATTTACGTCTGAAATCATCGATGCCGTAACCGCTTTATGATCGCTGCTTCCCTGTTCTGCGTTAACTATTTCAAATAGTTCGGGTCTGTTTGTCACCAGAAGGTCTAATATGTTATCGCCACGAGTTGGTTCTCTGTTTAACTGCTCAAGGAAACTACCCGTAATCTCAGAACTTGGAACATATTAGATACTGTATAGAGTGTGTGACATCATATGTGCTGGACTGCTGTTCAAACCACTTGCCAATATTTTAAAAGGTTTTAGATAACAGGCACTTATTTTAAAGATTACTGGTGTTAATATTTGCTGTTAAAGTAACTTATTAGTGGATTTTTATTCATCTCATTCTTTCTTTTTGTATTATTGTTTTGAGTGGTCTGTCATTTGTGAGTGTGCTTACGTCATTCATCGAAGTGTCAGCAGTGTCTTTACGTTTCACGAGATGTGGTTGTAGCTGTAGTGGTTCTGAAGCTAAGTACTGACAATGTTGTTTGTGCACTGTATTCAGATATTAAATTTAGTAGTTTCCAATTGTTTATCCAAATATTAGCAGTTTTTTTCATTTTGCGGTGTGCAGTTGCAGCTGTAGCAGTTCTGAAGTTAAGTTCTGATAAAGTTGTGTCCTGTTATTCAGTTATTAAAATTAGTTGTTTTAATGGTGTCTCATGCTGTTTCCGGTCAAATAACAGTTTGCTAAACTTTTGCACACTGTGTTTTTTAGAGTTGTTTGTACATTGAAGACATTAAATTTAGTATTCCATTTGGGTCTGTAGATGTATCAGCACTGCACTGAACAGGTATTTGAATGTTGTGCAGCAGTAGTAGAATTTAGTGAAACTGAACTTCTAGTTGTTGTTGTTTATAGGTCCCCTGACTCTGACTTCAGAGCATTTCTACTCAAGCTAGAGAGAGTTCTCAGTTCACTTTGTACGAAGTACCAGAAATTAGTTATATGTGGTGACTTCAATATTAATTTTCTATTTAATTGTGCAAGAAAAAGGATGTTGGATGACCTCCTTAACTTATATGATCTGGTGCAGACTGTGTTCTATCCAACCAGGGTGCAGGGTAACATTAGCACAGCTATAGACAATATTTTTGTTCATTCTTCATTACTAGATGGACAGTCTGTTAGTAAAAAGGTGAATGACTTTCCTGGCCTTGATGCACAAATTTTAACATTGACAGGGTTTTGTACTCAAACAAATGTTATGTATCATACTGTTTGGAAGTTGCTTTCCATTAGAACATTCTAAACAGGCTACTAGCAGTAAAATGTAGCCAGGGTGGTTGACTAGTGGGATAAGGATATCATGTAGAACAAAGTGGGAATTATATCAAAATGTTTAAAGTAGGCACAGTCAAGGTACAGTAGCCCATTACAAATATTATTGTAAGGTGTTTAAAAATGTTACTAGGCAAGCAAGAGTATGTGGTATGCAAATAGAATAGCTAATTCACAGGATAAAATTAAAAATATACAGTCAATTTGTGAAGGAAATGTCTGGTCAGCAGCACAAGCTCGAGGATATAAAGTCAGTTTTTAGTAAAAATATTTCTGTTACTGATAAAGTCAAATTAGTTTCTGCAGGGAATCGTATCTCTCTCTCTCTCTTGTAAATGCTTTTCCCAGACTGTTGTCTGAAATACTCATCTATGTTACAGACAAGGGGGAGATTGAGTCAGTAATTAAATTGTTGAAGACCAAGGACTCTCATGGATATGATGGAGTGCCTGACAAAATATTAAAGTACTGTGCTGCACATGTTAGTCCTGAACTTAGCCATATTTGTAATTTTTCCTTTAAGAATGGTAATTTCCCGAATGATTAAAGTACTCGGTAGTAAAGCCTCTTTATAAAAAGGGAGACAGCGATAACATCAACAATTTTACAAATATTTCTGTGACATCAGTGTTTGCTAAAGTTATTGAAAAGACTGTGTGTGTAAGGATAGTTGATCATTTTATCTCACATAATTTGCTATAAAAATGTACAGTTCAATTTTAGAATGGTTCAACAACTGAAAGTGATATAGTCTCCTTTCTCTGTGAGGTACTGGATGGATTAAATAAAAGGTTTCGAACAGTAGGCATCTTTTTTGATTTAACTAATGCGTTTGATTGTGTATATCACAAAATATTGCTCCAGAAGTTGGACCATTACGAAATACGGGGAGTAGCTCACAATTATTACATTTCTTACTTTAGCAACAGACAGCTAAAGGTCATTATTCACAGTGTTGAGAATGGCTGTGATGTGGGGTAAGGTGAAATGGGGTGCCCCAGGGGTCAGTGCTGGGGCCACTCCTGTTCCTTGTTTATATAAATGACATGCCCTCTAGAATTACATGTGTTTCTAAAATATTTCTGTTTGCTGATGACACTAGTTTGGTAGTAAGACATGTTGTGTGCAACATTGGCACTTTTTTCAAATGTGCAGTTCATGACACAAGTTCATGGCTTGTAGAAAATAAACTAACGCTAAATCACAGTAAGACAAATTTTTTACATGATGACTAACTGACAACCTCAGCTGCCGACAGGTGTTGTTGTTATACCTTCGATGTGGACAGCTGGAAATGTGTGCCCCGACCGGGACTCTAACCCGGGATCCCCTGCTTACATGGCAGACACTCTATCCATCTGAGCCACCGAGGACACAGATGAATAGCGCGACTGCAGGGACTTATCCCTTGCACGCTTCCCGTGAGACTCACATTCCCAACTGTCCACAATTCTACATATGTATTGTACATTATCGACATTTGCCCACCCACTCGTTACTCGCGCATGCTTTGGCGATTCCCATAAGAGTTTGGGCAACCTGTGCACATTCGCACAGACGAAGGTCAATGGCTGGGTAGCCTTTAACTATATATACGAAGACAGTAACTAGTTCTCGAAAGAACAGTTACTGTTGATGACCGTGCAGCCCCTCCCTGGAATAAATGATGACTAACTGACAACCTGTCGGCAGCTGAGGTTGTCAGTTAGTCATAATTTATTCCAGGGAGGGGCTGCATGGTCATCAACAGTAACTGTTCTTTTGAGAACTAGTTACTGTCTTCGTATAAATTTTTTACAGTTTCTACCACACAATTCAACAAAACCTGATGTTTTAATTTATCAGAATGGGCATATGATTAGTGAAACTGAACAGTTCAAATTTCTAGTTGTTCAGATAGATTGTCGTGGAAAGCCTACATTCAGGATCTTTTTCAGAGACTTAATGCTACAATTTTTACTATTCAGACTGTATCTGAAGTAAGTGATAGTTCGACATGAAAAGTACACTACTTTGCTTATTTTTCATTCAATTATGATGTATGGTGTTATATTTTGGGGCAACTCTTCCCTTTCTCAAAGGATATTTTTGGCTAAGAAACAGAAGGTTCGGGCAGTAAGTTGGGTACGTTAGTGAAGCTCTTGTCGACCCCTTTTCATTATTCTGGGTATTCTGACATTGGCCTCTCAATATATATATTCTTTACTGTCGTTTATTGCTAACATTATGAGCTTATTCCAAGAATTAGCAGCTCTCACTCAGTTAATACTCGGCAGAAATCCAATCTGCATTTGCATTGCACTTTCTTAACTCTTGTGCAGAAAGTTGTGCAGTATACTGCTGCGTCCATTTTCAGTAAGCTACCACAAGAATTCAAAAATCGCAGCAGTAATCTGTGCCCTTTCAAGTCAAAACTGAAGAGTTTCCTCGTGGATCACTCATTTTATTCTGTCGAGGAGTTCCTTGAAAAATTAAGCTGATTCCTGTGTTATATTGTTGACTGCATTTGCATAAACTTATGGCATGTCTTTTTTGGGTTCATAAACATTTTATTATTACTTTTATGTTGTAATTTCATAGACTGACACATTCCATGATCTTGGCGATTTGCTCCTCAGTTTGGTTCTACAAAACTGGCCATGTACAAACTTCAGCGTGTGTATTATGAGAAGTCATTCTACTGAACTCTATGATATTCCTAACTTTTGCTGAGGTGTGTAGATAACAAGCCCATGTGCAGGATCCCATCTTCCTCCTCAAGCAATAAATATCCATAATTAAATGATGAACAATAATAATTAAATGCATTCAAGTCTCTCATCCATTATGGTCTTAAACTCACTATATCAGAATGGTCAGCACAGTGTTCATAGTCTCAGCGAATAACTGTCAAATTACTTGCAGGTGAAACCTGGAGAGTGCTCTGCCCTGTGGCCACGGTCTCCCAGCAATGGTGACCGAAAACTGCGGCTGAGAGTCCCCGAGCAGTCTGGCATGACTGCCCCGTTCTCCATTGGCACGGTGCACACGACTCTGCTCAGGATTAACAACAAGGTAAGGCGCGCACATCTTGCCTCTAACTTGTTCCAACAGAACTCTAATGTATACACTTTGTTGTCCGTGTGTGTCTGTCAGTCTCTTGAGACCACTTTTCCTCAGGAACACGTAAAAGTATTAAGGGGGTTAGGACGTCAAACGGGCTGACTTGAAGAAGGAGAGGCACCACAGGACATTTTAATTTCTACTGTCTATATTTTTACAAGTAAATACATAAAACTTTGTCAGCATGACCAGAAAGGATTCAGAATTCACACTCATAGCAGTGGAAGTTTGAAAACATAACGAAATGATTTTTTTATATGTGAAATTTCATCATTTTTTTCACTTACTAATGGCAGTATTTTTTGCTACAGGTACACTTTTTTTCATAAGTAAGAGAGATTCTTCTATGAATTTTGCACAGAATACAAACCATACTTAAAGGTGTATGAAACTCAAGAGTTTTCCAAATCTATTAAAAACTGTGGTAAAAATTGAGGTGATTAAGTATAGAATTAGTGTTTTTTTCTGAACATGAAGTTTAAAATACAACAGTTCATTCGTTTTTTCACAAATAAAATAAAATCTAGAGTTTCATAGACCTGTGAGTATGGTATGTACGCTGTGCAAAATTCATCGAAGACTCTCTGTAACTTATGAAGAAAAGTATACCTATAGCAACAAATGCAGCCATTAGTAAGTGACAAAATGATGAAATTTCACACGTAAAAAAAATTATTTTGTTATGTTTTCGAACTTCCACTGCAATGAGTGTGAATCCCGAATCTTTCCTGCTGATGCTGACAAAGTTTTATGAATTTATTTGTAAAAGTATAGACACTGGAAATTAAAATGTCTTGTGATGCCTCTCCTGCTCCAAGTCGGCCTCTTTGACGTCCAATCCCCCTTAAGTTGAAATTTGTGTGAAATACTAAGGTCTAAGATCCCTTGGTAGTTTAAAAATTTAAGCTTCTAAGTCAATGCAGTCAAAAGATTTAGCCATTTATGTCACACATTTTGATACTCGCAAACTCGTTCATCAAAACCTGTAGGCGAACTATTTGTATTCATTATTAAGTTTGTATGGAACCCACAGAGTAAAAGTCTAGCCTGCATTTGTCTGTACTGAGGAAGAGACTGATTTATTCATCCTTCCACCCATAGTGCTCTATAAGTGCCATCACAAATGGATACATGGTATGTGACGACCATATTTACTCAAATCTAAGCCGCACTCGAATCTAAGCCGCACCTGAAAAATGAGACTCGAAATCAAGGAAAAAAAATTTTCCCGAATCAGGGCCGCACCTGAAATTTGAGACTCTAAATTCAAGGGGAGAGAAAAGTTTTAGGCCGCACCTCCAGATTGAAACACAGTTGGTCTATTGTAATATGAGACACAATTTAGGTAGAATAAATGACGATACAGCTACAGTAGTTTGGTTTGGGTCATAAGCTTAGCAGCTATGCTTAACCAGGTAGCCATTGCTATGTGTCAGGCGTGCTTCGTCTGGTTTGAATCGGTTGCTTATTTTTCTTTGATCTGATAAGTGCCGTTCTCTTTGTTATAGGTGTTTACGTCACTCTAGGCTGAAAATGCATTATTGTACTGTGTCATGCATTGTTTGCCGCATTCTGATAAGTGTTTACGACCTGTCGCCGCTCGCGGCATGGCTTGCTTTTGCGCGCGCTACCGCCGCTTACAATAAAATAAAAAGAGAGGAATTGTCTCATTAGTGAAACAATGACAAGAGACTGCTATTTGTTGTTACATACACTGCTGCTTTCTTTGATGATGATCAATAAGTACCAAATGATAGACTGCGTATGATAGATGTTCTGAACGAGAGCTTAGCTAAAAATTTTCTCCGCTTGAAAATCTTTGCAGACGCCTCTTTTGTACATTACATTCTGCATGGAAATTAGTCATCTTAGATTTAAAAATGTAGTAAATTGCCGTGCTTCATTTCTGATTGTATCACTATTAGGCATAAGAATAATACGAATATAAACATGACATGATTGTATATTCTTCCGCATTTGCTGCTGTCTCACACTAGTTTCTTAGGTTATTACGCAGACAGGATTTAAATGAGATAGCAGCAAACACGAAAGAATACATGGCAAAATGTTTATATTCGTATTATTCTTACGTTGAAGAGAATGCTGCATGTGATTCGCAATTCATAAAAGATCCTATTAGCAACCATCTCTTCTCACAGGTAGGAAAAAATTCAGAACGTAGAGTTGGCCATATTGACAAACATCCCAAATAGTCATGCCAGTCGGATTTTCGTAGTACATTGAAATGCTGCTACATTCGAAGATGAACAACACGGAATTTGTATTTACTTCGTTGGATAATGTATGAAAATGCAGTGGTCGAAACTCGGGGCGGAGAAAAAAGCTCGTCTTACACCTTTTTTTGCCTGTGTAGCGCTACATATATTCAACGGCAGAAGATAGTTGTGGCGGCACCTACCAACATTTTTCAGAACTTCCGCTTACTTTGCACTCGATTCTAAGCCGCAGGCGGTTTTTTGGATTACAAAAACTGGAAAAAAAGTGCGGCTTAGATTTGAGTAAATACGGTAGGTGAGGTGGCACAGTGCTTAGCCCACTAGATTTGCAGTCAGGACGATGGTGGTTCAAACCTACATCCAGCCATCCTGATTTTGGTTTTCCGTGATTTCCCTAAATCATTTCAGGCAAATGCCGGGATGGTTCCTTTGTAAGGGCACAGCCGACTTCCTTCCCTAACCCTATGGGGCCAATGATGATGTTATTTGGTCCCCTCTCCAATTCAACAAACCACAGTATGTGGAACAAGCCAGCATACATTATTAAAAGATAGACAGTTGTATGTACCTCTCAGTTTCTCTTGTCATAACTGATTAATAGTACGCTTCTATCTGTTCTGCCAGGTTGTTGCTTCCGTTTTAGGCACAGTATTTCAGTGATCAGCCAAGCTGCCTTCATTGCATGCTGGGAGTTTTACTGTTGTGTGTACTCTCAGCCTGGGCTCTAACCGGACTCTCAACTATATTTGGTTTCACACTGCATTTTATAACCGAGTTTGATTCCTGATGCCCACTACTCCCATTGATGCTCTATTGTTTTTCAGAGCCCGTGCTGTTATTCCATGAAATGTGTATTCTCTCAACTTTTCCATATATGGTAGATGTGATGGCCTGCAGGATCAAAATAAATTGACTGCTGGACTCTCAAGCTTTGTCTAGATTGAAACTACCACTCCTGTTTATTTGGTGTTCTGACATTTTTTTTTTCACAGACTCCTTAATTACACTGTTCCTGAAACTTGGCATTTGTGCCACAATATTGTTCTCCTGATACTTCATTTCACTATTATATTCCAGTCAGTGTTCAGCAACAACCGATTTGATTGATTGTTGCGTATGTTGCTGACGATCTTTGCATCTTGCCTCAGTTGTTTTGGTTGTCTGCCTCCATGTAAGACATGCCACATTTGCACAGAAAGTGATTTGCACCCAGCTTATGGGGACTTAAGAGTACCTTTAACATTACAAAGGAGACTTTTGCTTAAAGGGAGCAAAATACTTTAAATGCCACATTTCTTTGCAGATACTGGGCCAGTGTAAAGTAGATAAGGAGTCTGTCAAAATAAAGATGTTAGAAAACCTATAATAAATGGGGACAAAGGTTTCAATTTAATCCAGGCCTGGAGTCCAACACTCAATCTATTAAGATCTCAACAGCCTTCACATGCATCAGATCTGGAAAACATTGAAACAATTTGTGTTTCATGGAATGTCATTGTGGGCTCTGTAAAGGATGTAGTGGGAGTAAGGAATCGAACTCTGCTGTATACAGCAGTGTGAGACCAACAATAATTCAAAGTGTGGTTGGAGTCGAGACTGCGAGTGCACGTAACAGCAAAATCCACAGCACCTGAAGAGGAACTAGATGGATCAGTGATTGAAATATTGTAAAAATTTCTAGAGCTGATAGTTCCTCTATGAGGATGAAAATCGTGTTGTCTTCAAATAAATGCTGTAACAGTTGCAAGCATAAGTTACCTTTGAGACAATACATGATGAGTGTATGCCAGTCAAGAATGCCTTTAAGGTGACAAAAATACCATTATCAACACCTCACAGAGTTTGAACAAGGACATGTAATAGGACCACGAAGAAGCCAGATTTTCCTTCTGCAATATTACAGAAAGACTTGGCAGGAATGTAATCACTGTACACGATTGCTGGCAGTGGTGGTTACGAGAATGTACAATTGCAAGAGGACCGGGCTCCAGACTGCCACGTGGCACTGTGGAGAGGGAAGATCATCGTGTTTGGAATATGGCTCAAGTTGTAGCATGCGTTCCAGTGACCCCAAACTGTCGCCACTTGCTTCAGTGGTGTCAAGCTCATTGGATGGCAGGGTGGAGGCCTGTTGTACGAGGTGCATTCACGTTCGAGGCCTCAGATTTTTTTTCTAATTAACTACTCGCCCAAAATCGATGAAACAGAGAAAATTCCGCAACCCGGCCGGGAATTGAACTGGGGCCCAGAGGATTGACATTCTGGCGATTACACTTGTTCGTAATGGCTCATCTCACGCATGGATTAACCTCTGCCCTTGCAATGTTAATTACTTTCATATGTTACATAGACAAATGCATTCCCGAAATTTCATTACACTATGTTAATTACTTTTTGGCGTTGCGTTTTTATTTTCCTGCGGTGTATAATTACAGGAAAAGAGAGTAAATTGGAAAAAATCGGGCAATTTGTAAATTTGTTATATTTAAGTAAAAAAGCAACAGTGTAGGTGAGAGGAGGAAGTATCATCTGAATTGAATTAGGAAAAGTAAGACAAAGCAGTTGCCTATCTCTTACTCTTTTCAGTCTGTACTTAGAGAATACGCTTGCCTGCTCCCGACTAGACATCGAAGGAAAAAAAATTGGAGAAAGAAGAATATAGTGCGTGAGGGTTGCTGACGTGTTTCTTGCAACACCAGATGAGAAAAAGTTGCAGTGAACAGTGGACATCACGGAAGCTAAAGCAATGAACTGTGGTATAAAAATGAATAAAAAAAATACAGAAGTAATGGCTCTAGGAGGAAATACATGGTGCAATAATGTGACCAATTGTCAAAAGCCAAAATAATCACCTTTTGCATTGTGGATGTGGAGGAACAGTCGGTGAGGTTGTGGAACGTGTCAACAGGGATGTGGAGTCATGCTGACTCTCATGCCACGACCTGCTGCACTAGGTTTGGCAGTTGAGGATCCGTGGCGTGAACAGCCCAATCGAGGTGCTCCCATAAATTCTCAAATGGATATAAATCTGGGGAGTACAGTAAATCGTCCTGGTGCTTTTAAAACTGTGCACTTAAATTGTGAACTGTGTGACATGTTGCATTGTGCTGTCAGATGCCAGTGTGCCGAGGAGAAATAAACTGTGTGTAGGGGTGGACGTGGTCACTAAGGATACTTGCATACTTCCATTGATCCATTGTGCCTTCTAGAATGATGAAATTACACAGGAATTCCACAAAGACTTTCCCCAGATGATAACATTCCCTCATCCAGCCTGGACCCTTGCGATGATTGTTGCGAAGTATTTTCTTTCAGGATTTTTCACGCTGATGCAGCATAAAAAGTGATTTGTCTGAATAGGCCACCAATTGCCTCTCAGTGGCCATCCGGTTTTGATACTGGTGTACAAATTACAGCCTTTGTCACCAATGAACAGTACTTAGCACGGGTGCACGCCACAGTGGCCCAATGCAGCAACGTTTGCTGAACAGTCATTGAGGAGACACAGTTGGATGGTCAGATGCTCAACACTTGCACATGTATACTTGGAAGGAGAGACAGCATTGGTCGTATTTTTTTGTTTTATTAAACGCAAAATCGATTTTCGGTCACTTGGAGACCATCTTCAGTGCTGTAATATATAATTTAAATTGGTAGGTACTGGTGTCAACAAGCTTACAGCGACCCCCCAGGGGGTCCACAACTCTTTCGTGGATACGTGCGTGGCGAGCACGGGGCCCCGAGCCATTGCAGCCTTCTTTCTCTCCCGGGCTGCATTTCCTTTCCCTTCCCCTCCTTTCCCCTCCATACCCCTTTCCCCTCGCCCTCTCCTCTCCCTCTATTGGTGTCCTTGCTTATGTTGGCCCCCGCTATCCTCCTGGTTCTGTTGGTTTTACACTCTGGCTTTGTTGCGTAATCATCTCCTCCTTTTGGCATTCCTTGGTCCCCCTCTGGGGTTTGACCTCCATTCCAAAATTTCTCTTCCGTAGTGTGAGCCATTTGGGGAAGAGCACCTTACCTAGTGTCTCCGACGTGTGCCCTCCTAGTATATTCCACCTTTTCTTCTACGTCGTTGTCTGATGCTAGGGTGCATAGCCAGCACGGTAGCCAGCCCGTGTGGTGGGGTCGCTATGTACCCTTTTGGTTGAGCCCCCTGAACACACAGGGATCACACTTCTGATACCTGAGCTGTGACCTCCTCATGCATGCCTTGGAGTGGTTGCTCGTCATCCTGGAGCATCGGAACTCCCGGCAATGGCCGCCGTGCCAGACGGCCCTTGCTGTGGCTGGGTGGCGCCCGTGAGGAGAGCCCCTGATCGGAGTGGGTGGTATCAGGGCGGACGCTATGCAGATGAAACGCATAAGGGTCCAAACCTCTGGCCGCTCTTCTGCGGCCGTCTCTCTGCGTGGTACTGATTCCTCAAGTGCTGCTTCTCTTGCCCCTTCGGCCTTCCCTTCCGTGGCTACCCCCTGGGAGGAGGGTCAGGCCCGTCGTCTAGGGGCAAAACCTTTCCCCCGTTATCTAGTTTGCACCAGGACTGATGGAGATACTTTCACCAGTGTCAAACCTTTATTCTTTGTGGAACACATTGAAGACAAGTTCGGCGAAGTGGACTCCCTGAGCAAGATGCGGTCGGGTTCATTACTGATAAAAACTGCTTCGGCTGCCCAATCTGCGGCCCTTCGTGCCTGTACCCATCTTGGCACAATTCCCGTGTCCATTACCCCTCACCAGTCTCTAAATATGGTACAAGGTGTGATTTTTCACAGAGACCTCATCCTTCAAACTGATGAGGAACTTCGGGACAATCTCGGACGGCGGGGTGTTCACTTTGTGCGGCGTGTTCAGAAGGGTCCTAAAGATAATCGTATTGATACTGGTGCCTTTATCCTGGCCTTTGAAGGGGATACCCTTCCTGAGAAAGTTAAGATTATGGTCTATCGCTGTGATGTGAAGCCGTACATCCCACCTCCTATGCGGTGTTTTAAGTGCTTGCGTTTTGGCCACATGTCTTCTCGCTGTACCCAGGACCCTCTCTGTGGTGACTGTGGACGTCCACTCCATGAGGGGAGTCCCTGTGTTCCCCCTCCTGTATGTGTAAATTGTCATGGTAGTCATTCTCCACGTTCAGCAGATTGCCCAGTCTATAAGAAAGAAAAAAAGATACAGGAGTATAAGTCTCTTGATCGTTTAAGCTACACAGAGGCCCGTAAGAAATATGCACGATTGCACCCTGTGTCCATGACATCTAGTTACGCCTTGGTTACATCTTCATCCCTTCCTCCCCCTTCCTTACCCCCGTCCCGGACCCCTCTCCTTCCCCCCTCCCCTGCGGCTCCCACACCTTCTCCTCTGGGCGCCGCTCCCCCTCCCCAGCCGGAGAAGTGTCCCACTCCTTCGGCGTCTGCCGGTCAAGGGCGCCTCTCCCGGGATGCCCCTTCCCGGCACCTTCCAGGTCAAAGGTCTGCTGCAGCGCGGCGACCGCGAGAGCCGCGGTCTGTCGGCCCCCAGGTCGCCCGGTCTCTTTCTGTTCCTGATCTTGCTGCAGCTGGCTCCATTACGCCACACAGCCCTCCTCGATCTCAGCCTGAAAAGAAGAAGAAACATAAGTCCCGGGACAAAGAGCCTCTGGTGTCACCGGAGGTCCCTTCCCCGGCTTCACAACCGGATTCTGACCTGTCGTTTATGGATGTCGCCCCCTCCTTGTCGGTGACGGGTGGGGACCCGGCGGTATGACTGGATTTAGCGTGTTCAGCCCTCATTTAAACCATCGTTCTGTGGTTCTCCAATGGAATTGTAATGGCTACTATCGTCACCTTCCGGAATTGAAATCCCTTCTTTCGTCCTACTCAGCAGCTTGTGTGGTTCTCCAGGAATCTCATTTTACTGATGCTCACTCACCGACCCTCCGTGGGTTCCGTGTTTTCTGTCGAAATCGGGTCGGACCCTTGCGGGCTTCTGGTGGCGTTTGTACGTTGGTCCGTACAGACATTGCTAGCACGTGGATTCCTCTCCAAACTACATTGGAAGCAGTTGCTGTTAGGGTCCACTTAGACTCTGCAGTCACAGTATGCAATCTTTATCTCCCTCCTGACAGGACTCTTACACCTGCTGCCTTAACCACCCTTCTTCAGCAACTTCCTCCTCCCTTCCTCCTCCTTGGGGATTTTAATGCTCATCATCCTTTGTGGGGCAGTGCCTTTCCATCTAGACGAGGTCTTCTTATCGACCAATTTATTGCAGACCACGACCTGTGCCTTCTTAATGATGGCTCCCCTACTCATTTCAGTGCTGGTCATGGTACCTTTTCTGCCATTGATCTTTCTCTTTCTTCTCCCTCTCTCCTCCCTTCATTACACTGGTCGCCACACGACGACCTTTGTGATAGTGACCATTTCCCGTTGATTATCACGCTCCCTTCCCGCTCCCCGATGGAGAGGTTACCTCGTTGGTCTTTCCACCGTGCCGATTGGCCTCTATATACTGCACAGGTCGAGTTTTCTCCCTCTTTGTCGGGTTGTATTGATGACGTCCTACGTGACGTGTCTGACGCGATTGTTCGCGCTGCTAACCTTGCTGTCCCGCGCTCATCTGGACAATTTCGTCGTCGGCAAGTCCCGTGGTGGAGTACGGCCATTGCCATTGCCATCCGTGATCGCCGTCGAGCTTTGCAACACTTTAAGAGGCACCCATCTGTAGCCAGCCTTTCTACCTTTAAGCGCCTTCGCGCTAAAGCCCGTTATTTAATCAAACAGAGCAAGCGGATATGTTGGGAACGATTCGTTTCTTCCCTTGGTTCCACTGTCCCTCTGTCACGGGTATGGGCTACACTTCGCTCTCTCCAAGGTTGCCATCGGCAGTCCACCCTCCCAGGCCTTCACCTCCCAGATGGCATTTGTACGGACCCATTAGTTCTCGCAGAACATCTTGCGACCCATTTTGCAGTGGCATCAGCGTCGGCCTCCTATCCAGCTGCTTTCCTTCATCAAAAACAGCAGGCTGAAGCTGTCACCTTATGTTTCACCACTTGTGAGTCAGAATCTTACAACGAACCTTTCACTGAATGGGAATTTCTTTCTGCTCTATCTGCTTCTCATGATGCGGCTCCTGGCCCAGATTCCATTCATAACCAGCTGCTTCAACATCTCAGGGCTCCACAACGGCACCATCTTCTTCGGGTGTTTAACCGTATCTGGCTCCAGGGTGACTTCCCTTCTCAGTGGAGGGATAGCATTGTGGTTCCTGTCCTTAAGCCTGGTCAGAACCCCCTATCTGTTGACAGCTATCGGCCAATTAGTTTGACCAATGTTGGTTGTAAGTTACTTGAACGGCTGGTAGCCCGTCGGCTCACTTGGGTCCTCGAATCTCGGGATCTATTGTCCCCTTACCAGTGTGGCTTTCGAGAGGGACGATCTCCAATCGATCATTTGCTTCGCTTGGAATCCGCAGTTCGGCAGGCTTTTTCCCAGCGCCGCCATTTGGTTGCAGTGTTTTTTGACCTTCGCAAGGCCTATGACACGGCCTGGCGCCATCACATCTTACTAACCCTTCATCAGTGGGGTCTTCGGGGCCCACTCCCGATTTTTATCCGCCAGTTCCTGATCCATCGGTCATTCAGAGTTCGAGTTGGTACTGCTTTTAGTTCTCCACGGACCCAGCAGACGGGCATCCCACAGGGTTCGGTCTTGAGTGTCCTTCTTTTCCTCATTGCTATCGATGGACTTGTGGCCTCTGTCGGTCCCTTGGTCGCCCCTGCCCTGTATGTGGATGATTTCTGCATTTGGGTTAGTTCCTCCTCGATGCCATCTGCAGAACGGCAGCTCCAGGTGGCTATACGGCGTGCCTCTGCATGGACCCTCTCCCACGGGTTTCAATTCTCTCCTTTAAAATCGCGGGTGGTCCAATTCTGTCGCCGTACTACGGTCCACCCTGATCCAGAGCTCTATCTCGCTGCACAAAGATTGCCTGTGGTTCCACAGTTTCGTTTCCTAGGTCTTCTTTTCGACAACAAGCTCACTTGGCTGCCCCATATCAGACTCCTGAAGGTAGGATGTTTCCGTAAACTCAATGTCCTTCGCTTTCTTGCCCACTCCTCCTGGGGTGCGGACCGTTCCCTCCTCCTCCGTCTTTATCGTGCTCTAGTTCTGTCACGTTTGGACTATGGTTGTCAAGTTTATGGTTCAGCTGCTCCTTCCACGCTGCACGTGCTGGATCCGGTCCACCATCGTGGTGTCCGTTTGGCCACCGGTGCCTTCCCTACTAGCCCTGTTGATAGTCTCCTGGTTGAAGCTGGGATCCCCCCTCTTTCTGTTCGGCGGTCCCAGCTTCTGGTGTCTTATGCCCTTACTATCCGTTCTTCTCCCGCTCATCCTTCCTATTCTATCCTATTCCCAGACCATGGACGTCGCCCGCCTGACTCCCGCCCTCGGGCGGGTTTACCGGTTGGGCTGCGCCTTGCGTCTCTTACCCGTGATTTTCGGCTTCCTTCTTTGTCCTGTCTTCCTCGCTCCCTCCCTTCCACCCCTCCTTGGTTAGTTCCGCGGCCTCGAATTCGGATGGATCTCCGCCGCGGTCTGAAAGATTCCATCCCCCCTGTGGTGTTCCGTTCCTTTTTCCGCCAAATTTTATGGGAGTTTCGAGATGCTGTTGTTTTTTACACTGATGGCTCTAAATCTGCTGATCATGTTGGGTATGCCTTCACGTCCTTTGTTGGAACGGAAAATCATCTACTGCCACCCTCATGTGGGGTGTTTACTGCGGAATTGATGGCAATTTCCCGGGCCCTTACCTTTATTAAACAATCCCAACACAACCGCGTTTTGTTATGTACGGACTCGATGAGTGGCCTTCTTGCTATTGACCGGTGTTTTTCGCGCCATCCCTTGGTCTCTGCCATCCATGACCATCTCGCTGATCTTCACCGTGCTGCTTGTTCCATTGACTTCCTATGGGTCCCGGGCCATGTGGGTATCCCGGGTAATGAGCTCGCTGATCGTTTGGCTGGGGGAGCAGTTACTTACCCCCCGTTTTCTGTAACCCCTCCTGCAGCGGATTTACGGCTTCACATCAAATCCCACTTTGCACAGTCATGGGCCAATTCTTGGGAGGCTACTCCACTGTCTAATGAACTTCGTGCCATTAAGGTGAATACAGGCCCATGGCGTTCTTCCTTTAGCCTCTCCCGCAAGGACTCGACCACACTGTGTCGTCTCCGCATTGGCCATACCAGGCTGACCCATGGTTTCCTTTTGCGTGATGAGCCACCCCCGCTATGTGGTTGTGGAGCCTTCCAGTCAGTGGCCCACATTTTGGTTGAATGCCCCCTTCTTTTGGCTCTGCGTGCTAAGTACAGACTCCCCCACACTTTACCTTTGATGTTGGCTGACGATTCCCGGATGGTCTCTCTGGTTCTAGGTTTCCTCCGGGAGAGTGGTTTTTATTCTTAGTTTTAAAGTTTTTAATCTCCCTCTGGTGTTGGGGCAGGGCGGTGAGTGTTTGGGTGTCTCCCACTGTAGGCAGTGTTCAGAGATTCCCGATTCACCTCCCTGACCGGAATCCTCTTTTCTTTCCCTTTTACTCTGTTTTTACCCCTTCTTTTTAAGGCTTGGTTAGTTTTTCTATTCCCATACGTACTTTCTGCATTATAGCAGTTGTACCTTTTAAGTGACAGGTGGTCTTGCCTATGCTGTTTCAGCATAGTGTTGGGTTCGTTCTCTTGCCAACTTCCCTCATTTGTTTTTACTAATGACAACGTGACTGCCCTTTTACGTTTCCCCTTTATCCGTTTTATTTTTCTGACTATACTGTGATGTCCCGTTAGCAGAATGGAGTCTATTTGAAACAAGGGACTGATGACCTTGCTGTTTGGTCCCTTTAACCTCAAACAACCAACCAACCAACCAAGCTTACAGCGATCACATAAATGGCTCAGTTCATGTGATCGCTGTAAGCTTGTTGACACCAGTGCCTACCAATTTAAATTATATATTAGAGCACTGAAGATGGTCACTAAGTGACCGAAAATCGATTTTGCGTTTAATAAAACAAAAAAATACGACCAATGCTGTCTCTCCTTCCAAGTATACCCATTATACGGTCGTGGTGCGCAGGACACTCCATGGAGTCGCCAATCAATAACTTGCACATGTGCTAACCTGTACACATCTCTGCAGTCACCACTTCTGTCTATGGCCCGTGGTGCACCACATTCATTTCAACACCAGTTTTGGATACTGCCGTGCACAGGATACTTTTAACCACACCGGCATACAGTCAGTTGGCAAATGTAACCATTCCAGAAATGCTTTCACTCTTACCTGAAAAGCCAATGATCGTGCCCTTTTGGACACCAGGTTGTACAAATTCCATTGAAAGCATTTAACTGCAAAACCATTGGTGTTTTCAAATGTATCATGTATGTTACTCAATTAATTCTCAAAACAGATCACTGTTTAATTTTTTGTTCACGTGTGTGTGTGTGTGTGTGTGTGTCAAAGATGATGTGGCTTACCATACGAAAGCGCTGGCAGGTCGATAGAAACACAAACAGACACATACATACACACAAAATTCAAGCTTTCGCAACAAACTGTTGCCTCATCAGGAAAGAGGGAAGGAGAGGGAAAGACGAAAGGAAGTGGGTTTTAAGGGAGAGGGTAAGGAGTCATTCCAATCCCAGGAGCGGAAAGACTTACCTTAGGGGGAAAAAAGGACGGGTATACACTCGCGCGCGCGCGCACCCACACACACACACACACACACACACACACACACACACACACACACACACACATATCCATCCACACATATACAGACACAAGCAGACATTATGGTCTTTAAATATGTCTGCTTGTGTCTGTATATATATATGTGTGTGTGTGTGCGTGCGTGCGTGCGTGCGCGAGTGTATACCCGTCCTTTTTTCCCGCTAAGGTAAGTCTTTCCGCTCCCGGGATTGGAATGACTCCTTACCCTCTCCCTTAAAACCCACTTCCTTTCGTCTTTCCCTCTCCTTCCCTCTTTCCTGATGAGGCAACAGTTTGTTGCGAAAGCTTGAATTTTGTGTGTATGTATGTGTCTGTTTGTGTTTCTATCGACCTGCCAGCGCTTTCGTATGGGAAGTCACATCATCTTTGTTTTTAAAATGTATTTTTCCCGCGTGGAATGTTTCCCTCTATTATATATATATATATGCCAGTATACTACAATTTCTGAGGTAATGTGCATATCTTCTCTGTTTTGACCACTGGTCATTGTTGCCCCAGGATTACAGATGCACAATTTATTAAAAAGTGTTGCTGCTGCCGTGATACTGTTCAACTAAGGGATATAAACATATATTGTCAGTAAATACAGAAAGGCTCATTTGTAATTATTAGTGTGTCCACAACTAAGAAAAACAAATGTAACTCATACATTGCTCAGACTGCAAGCTGTTGTGGTTCAGGTAGTGATAAAGGTGTAACATATGAGGGGCGTTCAAAAAGAAACGAACAGAGGCATAATTACAGAGAAACCAATACCTGTATGTTAGAAGTGTTGACTCTGGCTGTTGAGACACTTGTCCCACTGTGACACAAGACAGTGAATGTCTGTCTCAAAAATTCCTGGGGCTGTGATGTTAATCAGTTCTGTATGTACAGCTGGACGTTGTCATCCGAGGTGAATCGATTGCCCCTTGGAGCCTTTTTAAGGGGGCCAAAAATGGCATAATCACAGGGGGAGAGGTCCGGACTGTATGGAGGGTGGACGAGAACCTCCAGTTTGAATTTCTGCAGGAGTGCTGTGACTGTGTGTCACAGTGGGACAAGTGTTTCAACAGCCAGGGTGAATACTTCTAACGTACAGGTACTGGTTTCTGTGATTATGCCTCCGGCTCATTTCTCTTTGAAAGCCCATTATATAGTGCCAATATCTCTGGAAACAAGGAATGAAGTTTGCTTGGTGACAATTGACTTGATTAATGAAGAATAGATAACTTTAGTTGTGACTGCACTGGATGTTTTGTAACAAGGCTTTAGATTTAAGATGGATGAAACTGGAGCTATGTGTGTGGTACTCCATCCTAGTACCTCTCATTATCTTTATAACTTTGGTGATGGATCATACTGTGTGGTACATGTACTGTACTCGGATTTTTTTCTTTCTTTCATGATGCTTAATAGAGCACTTAAGAAATTTTAGGCTATTTATTCCTGGGTGGTCGAAGTTTCACGTATTTTTGAAATGTTGACCACAAATGGAATGGTATTTGACAGTTGTGGTGGAAGTACTGGTTGGCCAATGTATCCCCGAATTCGTGGTAACTTTGACCACCTAATTTTTTTTTTATTCCTTTCTCTGCATTTTGGAAACTGTATTGTACTAATTAGTATGTAATCCTTTCATTCAAGCCCCTGTGTTCACTAACATAAATATCACTGAAATTAAAAAAAAACACTCTTGATAATCGCATTTCAAAGTGAAAATCAGTCAAAATATACCCAGTTTACAGTACTCCATAAGAAATGGAAATTACTGTCTGCTTAATAAGAATCTGATGAACATAGCCCTTAGAGCAATTTTGGTATTTACTAGGTAATCATAGTCCGAAACTAAATTGCAAAAAGGAAAAAAAAGGTATTTGTTTATGTACTGTGTGTGTTATATCAGAGCAAGTGCATTTTCTACACTTTGCTACATTTCATGTTGTCTGTATGTAGAACATCATTTTCTGATATTTGTACTATGTTTGCAGCATAAATCAAATTGAGACTGGTTATTTTGCAGTATGGAGGTGTCAATGTGGATGTCCAGATCACAGAGGGTGCGGCGTATGTGAAGTTTACACCATATGAACCAGGAATGGCACCAGCACTCATCATAAACCATACTCGTGAACCAATAAAGTTCACCGAGAAGGGATGTAAGGAGAGCAGGTACGTCTCCTACTTGCTTTTCTTGCTGTTCAGGGATGTTGAGTTTCCAATCGTTACTCGGCAAACTGTTTGTGTGCCTCAGTTTGCAGCTAGTAATAACTAGTAGCATTATTAATATGTACATAGAAATAATATACCGAATGGCTAATATCTTTAGTTTTTGAATTGTGATGTACGTTGGAAGTTTTGCGCTATCAACAGCTGACTGTTTTAATTTTTAGCTCAGCCACATTCTTCCCAGGAAAGCAATGATTTTGAAATTTCCAGAGACATTTAAAATGTATTTCCTTTGATAGAAATTTTGGTGGATTAGAACAACGAAAAACATTTAGAACTGATGTATGCATGCAGTGCTGTGCATCACTGTTCCAGGTTTTCCTGGAGAGCTCTGCATTTGACCATTACACAGTCACAGTTAACAAATTGTACCAAAAATGTTACATGTATTTAGTGTCTCCCCACTTTAAAATATTTTTTAGGTTTTTTTGTGTCTTCTGGTGTGTAGATATTGTAACAAAAATGTACTTTTGCATTACAAATAATATTAGATTGTGGGGATGAACAAGTAAGAAGTTGACTTTCCTTCTTTTCATTTACAAATGTCTTACGGTACCATATTCTGGGGCGTCTTGTCATTAAGAGAAAATGTGTTTGTTGCACAGAAACATGTAATGACATATGTAGTGTACATTGTAGAAGCTCTTATTGAGAGATCTTTAAACAGTGGACCATACTGATAACAGCCTCTCGATAAATTTATTCTCTTACAAAATTTGTTGTCAACAGTCACAGTTTGAAAATGGCACTAACATTTATAAATAGAATACTAAAAGGAGCAAAGATTTACTCTATCCATCACTCAGCCCTTGTGTGGCATAGAAAGGAGTGACATAACAATGAAAATAATCAATTACTGATAATATAATGAAAGTGTGTTTTCAGTTGCCTGAGACTGCAGTCATGAGTTCTCTCTCTCTCTCTCTCTCTCTCTCTCTCTCTCTCTCTCTCTCTCCCCCTCTCTGTCTGTGTGTGTGTGTGTGTGTGTGTGTGTGTGTGTGTGTGTTGTTGACAAAGGCCTTAATGGCCAAAAGCTATAAGTGTTAGTCTTTTTTGTGCCTATCTGCGACTCAGCATCTCTGCTATATGGTGAGTAGCAACTTTTTTCTCATAATATTGTTACATCCCATCCTGGATTTTCCATTGTTTAATGTAATGTAAATGGATAGATAAAAATATCTATTCAGCAAGCGGAGGCAGGGGAAAACACACACACACACACACACCCACACACCCACACACAAAAGGATTTAACTTTTACAAGCTTTTGGAGCCAGTGGCTCCTCCTTATGGCAGAAGAGTTGAAGGGGGAGGAAGATTGGTGAAGGAAAATGACTGGAGAGGTTTAGGGAAAGGGGTACAGCTTAGAAAAGTCACCAAGAAGCCCAGGTCATGGGAGACTCACCAGTCCTTTTTCTTCATCCCTCTTCCTCGCCCTTCAACTCTTCCGCCAGGAGGAAGAGCCACTAGCTCCAAAAGCTTGTAAAAGTTCAATCCTTTGGTGTGCGTGATCTTGTGCCACCATTTGATGAGTAGATTTTTTTTTATCTGTCCATTTACATTATATTAACAGAAAGCAGTGAAATAGGTAGCCGTAGAATTCTTTGACCAGCTACCTAGGCATGTGAAGTATGTAACAGACAATAAAATTAACTTCAAACACAAACTAAAATCATATATACTTCATAACCCTTGTTACTCCATAGAAAAATTGGTGTATGTGGGGGTGACTCACATAAAATTTGCGTCACAAATATTGTGGAAATGAGAGAGCTATTAATGTGCAGCTTTCACAGAATGGATTGGTAGTAAGGAGCTTATGTTGTTAGCCAATAAACAGATTGTAACAGTACTTAGAACGTGTATTTTTTGTGCAAAAATACACATTTTTAAATGAAACTATGCCTATGGACATTAACAGACTAAAAGTAGGGTAAGTTAGAATGTGATTGGTGGTTGTTGCCGGAGTGTAGTGAGAGTCATTTATAAGATATGATATTTTGAAAAGTTTCAATGCCAACACTTGTTTGTGCCATTCAACGTGCATGGTTGGTAGGTACAGTGTTGGTATGTTTGCTTACAGTGCGCGTGGGTGCGCGCGCGTGCGCGCATTCTCTCCTTGAGTGCATTGTGAATTGCAAGTCAGTTAGTGAGTGACTGTCCAAGCAGTAGGTTTTGTGTGGACAAATGGGATTTGCCAGTGCAGAGAAAACAGACGTGCTCGTGCTAAATGGAGAGTGTAGGAAGAATGCAGTTTGTTCTTGTATGGTGCATGGGACAAGATATCCCAATAGATTTCAAATGTCTTGGCAGTTATTTATCAGCTTCTTCAACCAATTATGTGAAAGCGGTTGTGTGACACCTAGACAACGTAACAGACGGAAACAAGTGACAACAGAAGAGAAAGAAATAAACATTCTTGGTGCTGTTGCAGTGGATCTACATATTAGCTCCTGTGCAATCCCAGGAGAAAGTGACACGAGTCGGGCAAGTGTCCTGAGCGTTCTCCATCGCCATGGGTTCCATCCTATTCACATCTCTCTCCACCAAGTGCTGAATGGGATTGATTGTGGAAATCAGTTAACTTCTGTACATGGCCATTACGGCACAATACTCCAGAAGTATCGTGTATCTCGTTTAGCAATGAAGCCACATTTACCAGTCGTGGTCAGGTAAACTGTCGAAACCTGCCCTGTTGGTCTGTTGACAATTGCCACTGGCTTCTCTAGGTGGAACTTCCTGTGGAGTGTAAATAATGGCATCGGATAGTGAACGATCAGCTGATAGGTTTGTTTTTCATAGACAGAGCACTGAACGCATCCGAGCATCACAGCCTCCAGACCATTTTTCACAGATGCTGGAAGACGTTCCTCTGCAGACTAGGAGGAATCTGTGGTACCAAAGTTACTGTTTCCAGCCCAGCACGTCTTCACGAACTGTTTCCATATTGTTGGATTGGGCACATAGGACCTGTTCCTTGGCCAGCCAGTTCCCTGGATCTGATGCCTATAGACTTTTTTTCTGTGGGAAAAGCTGATAGTCACTGTCTGCAACGACATACCAACTACACTTGATGACATGTAATGACATATTACTGCAGCCTGCTCCGACGTCTCTCCTGAAATGCTAGTATGTGTGCAGCAGTCATTTCATACCAGAGTGGAAGTGTGTATTGCCACTCCTAGTTGTCATTTTGAACACAATTTGTGGTGGTCAATTGTCTTGTTCATCATCAACATCTTGGACAGTTTCCAGCCTCTGGCCGGGTCTGTATGGAACGTAGGCCTCTCCACCGTCTTCTGTCTCGCCACCATCTCTGCGTCTTCACCTCGGTCCAGTCTTCTCCTTTCTTGTGAATGCATTCCTCTACTCTTTTCAGCCATCTGTCTCTGTCTTCCTCTCAGTCTCTTTCCTTCCAGTTTCATCTCGTTTATCCCCTGGATATCCTCTTCTCCAATCTCTTAACGTGTCCGTACCGTCTCGGCCTCGATTTCTCTATCTCCTCTTGTAATGGTTCCACCATCGTTAACAATCTGATCCTCTCATTTCTTAACCTGTCTATCTTTGTCACTTCAATACTGTTTCTCAAGAATTTCATCTCACTACAGTGTACTTTGCTTTTTTCTCTTCCCTTCATAACACATGTTTCTGATGCATATGTCAGGATTGGGACATAGTATGATCAGTATATGACCTTTTTACAGGTTTGGGGTGCATCCTTGCTCCATATCAAGCTTCTGACACTCTTCCAAAATGCTTCTGCTTTTCTCCCCCGCTTGTTTATTTCTCTGACGTGTTTTCCATCTTCCTGTATCAGGCTTCCTAGGTACTTGAAATTCTCCACTCTCTTCAATCGTTTCCCGCCAATTGTTATTCCAGTTGTTCCACTCTCCTTCTTTCTTGCTGTGATAATGACTTCACTCAGACTTTACTAAATTTCATCCCCTATTCTTGAACTGTTTGTTCTCATATGTCCAACTGCTCTTGTACTTCCTCCTCCGTATTCCCCCAAATCATCAGATCATCTGCAAACACGATAGCTCTCATCTTCCTTTCACCAATTACTTGTGCTACTGTACTCATTATATCATCCATCGCAACAATGGAGAGTAATGGTGAATGTGCACTTCTCTGCCTCAAGCCATTCTTCTGTTCAATCCGAGCTGATCTCTCTCCTCCCACTTTCAAACAACTCACACTTCCCTGGTACATTTCCCTTATCCTCCAAATATCTGTTTTGCTACTCTTCTGTTCTCCAAGACTTTCCCCACTTTGCTTCTGCATACACTATCATATGCTTTTTCAGTGTCCAGGAAGGTCATTGGTAGATATATTCCATATTCATAGTGCTGTTCCTGCAGTTGTGTTACAGCAAAAATTAGATACACTATGGATCTTCCTGTTCTGAAGCCATGTTGCTCTTCTCTCATTCTTCCTTCTAATTTTGCCCAAATTCGTGCTTCCAAAATTTTGTCAAAAATCTTTGCACAGTGACTCGTTAATGTTATCCCCCGATACTTCTTGCACTCTTTTCTATTTCCCTTCTTAAAGATCAGGACAATTATTCCCTTCTTCCAGTCTTCTGGTATCATCTTCTGTCTCCACACAATTTTCATTACTCGATATAGCCATTGTATCCCCACCTCTCCTGCTGCTCTACCCATCTTTACACTTAGCTCATCCAGACCTGGTGACTTCCCTCCCTTCATCTTGCCCAATGCCTCTTCCACTTCTCCCCAAGTAAAGTTTTTAATTTGCTGTTCCTCCTCCTTTTTTTTCCCTCTGCTTGTTCCTCCTCATCCAGGTTTCCATTCAGGTTCAGGAGTTCTTCAAAATACTCCTTCCACATATTCTTGAGTTCCTCCTTGTTCTCTACATCTTGTCCACTTTTGTCCACCATTCAAGCATAATCTGTTGTACTATTCTTCCTTTTACTTTTAATCATCCCATGTAACACCTCCATCATTCTGGCCCACTGTTGTTCCACCCACTTTCTTCTTTCCTCTGCCACCACTCTCTTTGCTTCTTTCTTTCTTCCCTGATAGTCTCCTCTTGTCTCTACTGTTCTCTTCTGGAACCATACCCTAAAGGCTTTATTCTTCTTCTGTACTATATCCTATGTTTTGTCAAATCCACCAGGGTTTTTCTTTCCATCTCTTTTTTTTGCTTGTCCTCCCACATATTGCTTCCGCTGCACTTACTAATGTTCCCTTGAATCCACCCCATTTCTCTTCTACCATTTTTGGTTCATCTTTTGGGATGCTTTCCTTTACTACATGTGGGTACTGTAGCCTGCTTTCTTCCTCCTTCAACTTCCATACCCTTATACATCTTTCCTGGTTTTCTGTCCCTTTATTATCCTTAGTCCCTCTCAGGTTCATTACCAGTAAACGGTGGTTGCTATCCAAGGCCTCTGATGGTATTACCTTAATGTCAATGATGTTCCTATTCATCTCACTATCGTGCAGGAAGAAGTCAACTATTGACTTTCTCTTTAAGTCTCGACTCTACCAGGTATTCTTGTGGCTCTCTCTTTTTCCTGAACCAAGAGTTCCCAACCAGCAAGCCATTCCTTTGACAGAACTCCAATAGTCTTTCACCTTCCTCATTTCAACAGCCCTAACACTCTGATCCAAGCACACTTTCGCAGCCTTGTCTTTCTCTTCCAACGTGTGTGTTTAAATCCCCCATTACTATAATATTCTTCCTTCCCATCCGCTTCTGCTTTCCCTCTTCAAACTCTTGCTTCTCCTTGGAAGTGCAACCCACCTGTAGCACATACCTCTATGGTCATTCCCTTGAGTGATATTTTGGTCTTCATCATCCTATCACTTATTCTGTCCACTTCCTCTTTTAATCCATATCTTACTACTATTCTGACTCCATTTCTCCTTCCCTCCTCATTTCCACTCTAGTACAGTTGGTAGCCTTTTCTCAGTTCTCTCCTTCCTCGTAAAATTCGGCCGCCTGTGCCTTCAACCACGTGGTTACCTCTTCTTGAAGCTGTGCGTCGTCATCAAAACGCTGCATAGCCAACCACTTCTTCATTGCTGGGAATAAGTGGAAGTGGCTCGGTGCCAGGTCGGGACCGTACGGTGGATGAGGAAACAACTCCCACTTATAAGATTCAAGAACTTCACGAGTGGCATTTGCCGTGTGGGCCCGGGCATTGTCATGAATTGGCAAGATCTTTGAGCCCAACTTTCCCCTGCACTTGTTTTGTATTGCTCTTCTGAGGTTGTGCAGAGTTTGGCAATGCCTTTGAGAGTTTATTGTAGTGCCTCTTTCCAGGAAATCCACAAAAATCACACCTTTTCTGTCCCAAAAGACAGTCGCCATCCCTTCCTTGCCGACATTGTCTGCATGCATTTCTTGGGTTTTGGGGGGGAATTTGTGTGCCCCACTGCATTGACTGCAATTTTGTCTTGCAGTTCGCATGCTTAACCCATGTTTCGTCACCAATGACGATGTGATCAAGTAATGAGTCACCATCTTTCTCGTAAGCGTCCAAAAAACGTTAACGCTGCAGCCATTCGCTGATTTTTGTGAATCTCCGTCAAAATTTTTGGTATCCATCTTGCACAAAACTTGTGGTAACCGAGCTTTTCGGTAATGATTTCGTGCAACAAACTTCGTGAAATTTGTGGAAAACTCATAGAAAGTTCTGTTATTGTGAAATTACGGTTTTCACGGACCGCGGCATCTACTTTTCGGATAAGTTCGGCAGTCACTATGCTGGGTCTTCCACTTCGCTCTTCGTCGTGAACGTTAGTTCGGCCATTTCTAAATTTTATGACCCATTGACGCACTTCACCTTCAGTGATTATGTTGTCCCCATACACTTCACAAAGCTGCCAATAGATTTCTATCGGTGTACAGTTTTTTGCAGTCAGAAACCTTATTACAGCACGCACTTCACACTTCGCGGCATTTTCAATTAACGCTGACATTTCAAACTGTCACAGTAACTCAACGGAGTACAGTACGAACCTCTCACTAGCACAGCAGGATGCCGACTGAGCGGCGGAATGCCATGACACCAAGATGGCCGCGCTAGCCCTGCCCCTAATGGACACAAACGAAAACGTAATGTACTTTGTGGATAGCCCTCGTGAAAAAGATAAGGAAAATAAAATTGTATTAATGGTCACCATATTTCATTATTTTTTTACTGAGAAGCTGTAATATATTTGTAAAAGTAACTCATTCTTCATCATACAATGGGAAGTCCAGGGTCTTATCCCATTTAATAATTAGAGGTCAGAACTGTGTTCCATGGAGCATTCAAATAACTAATAAACATCAGACACATACTATATGCTTCTTCCTCCAATTTGTACCTCATTTGTTATTTAGTGGGCTGTAATCAGTCATATTCTCTCAGTACAGACTGAAAAGAGTGGGAGTCAATTGAAAAATGAAGTTGTCTTCATTCAGCCTCAGGAACAGCCAGTTTTGTAACATAGCAAGGTACTACTTACCATTATCCATGTTTCCATCAAAGAAAAATGGTCCATAAACAGACGAATGGTATATCACACAAAACACATTGATTTTGGGCGAATGTTGTACGTGTTCAGTGCGTGCATGAGGGTTCCATAGGCCTCAGTTTGAACATGATGTTTGATTACTTTCCCACTAAGATGGAAAGTTGCTTCATCACTGAATGAATGCATTGTCTGAAAGTGTTATCATTGTGGAGTTGGTCAGAAAATGCCACTCATTTGTGTTTGTTGTTATGACAGAAAGCCTGTAACACCTGTAACTTATGCGGCTTCATAACCAAATGATTTCTCAAAAAACACAAAATTGTTGTTGTACACGCTTGTAGCTCCTGATTGCACTGAGGAGTTGATTTTGTAGCACTATGTTGGAAAGCGATTCAAATTTGTGAGACATTTTCATCAGAAACACTAGAGCAGCCAGGATTCCTTCCTTTATGTAGACACCCTGTGCCTACAGACTGTCAATCGCACCTGTGACTATTCCACATTTGTAGGTTCAAATTGGTACTTCAACTTGATACATCTTTGTACTGTAATCATGGAATTTTACATCGCAAACTTGAAAACTCGACATGATTCCTGTTGCAGAGTATCCATTTTGTAACATGTGACAGTAACCAAGTAACAGTAACCATGTGAACAGGAGACAACTGACATCTTGCAACAATGAATGTAAACTAGGCAATGTATTCGTTCCTCCGGTAACAGAGCCATGGCACAGCAATCAATAATTTTGACAACATAATTCTTTGTAATACATATATTCTTTTTTAAGCATCTTGTACTTGCATCTTAGAAGAAAGATTAAGGAAAGGCAAACCTATGTTTCTAGCATTTTTAGACTTAGAGAAAGCTTTTGACAATGTTGGCTGGAATACTCTCTTTCAAATTCTAAAGGTGGCAGGGGTAAAATACAGGGAGCGAGAGGCTATTTACAATTTATACAGAAATCAGATGGCAGTTATAAGAGTCGAGGGGCATGAAAGGGAAGCAGTGGTTGGGAAACAAGTGAGACAGGGTTGTAGCCTCTCCCCGATGTTACTCAATCTGTATATTGAGCAAGCAGTAACGGAAACAAAAGAAGTATTCGGAGTAGGTATTAAAATACATGGAGAAGAAATAAAAACTTTGAGGTTCGCCGATGACATTGTAATTCTGTCAGAGGCAGCAAAGGACTTGGAAGAGCAGTTGAGCAGAATGGACAGTGTCTTCAAATTAGGATATAAGATCAACATCAACAAAAGCAAAACGAGGGTAATGGAATGTAGTCGAATTAAGTCAGGTGATGCTGAGGGAATTAGATTAGGAAATGAGACACTTAAAGTAGTAAAGGAGTTTTGCTATTTGGGGAGCAAAATAACTGATTATGGTCGAAGTAGAGAGGATATAAAATGTAGACTGGCAAAGGCAAGGAAAGCGCTTCTGAAGAAGAGAAATTTGTTAACATCGAGTATAGATTTAAGTGTCAGGAAGTCGTTTCTGAAAGTATTTGTATGGAGTGTAGCCATGTATGGAAGTGAAACATGGACGATAAATAGTCTGGACAAGAAGAGAATAGGAGCTTTTGAAATGATGTGCTACAGAAGAATGATGAAGATTAGATGGGTAGATCACATAACTAATGAGGAGGTAGTGAATATGATTGGGGAGAAGAGAAGTTTGTGGCACAACTTGACTAGAAGAAGGGATCGGTTGGTAGGACATGTTCTGAGGCATCAGGGGATCACCAATTTAGTATTGGAGGGCAGCGTTGAGGTTAAAAATTGTAGAGGGAGACCAAGAGATGAATACACTAAGCAGATTCAGAAGGGTTTGATGTACGAAAACAAAAATGTTGGTTGTCCAGAGTGAAAACTTCAAGTGTCAGGAAACTTGGAGCAAAATGGATGACCGTCTGGTATTATGCCACACACACACTTTTCCTGTATGCATCAGAGGTTGGTCCATCAGTTATGCATCTGCCGTAGTTTTACTGCCATAGCCTCCATTTATATGTAGTGTTCACAACAAAAATACACTAGGCACACTCACTTCATACACTAAAGTGAGTTTTGAGGTACACAGGGTGAACATTAATAAAACCAACAAGCTGGAGGGATGGATTCCTGATTGAAAATGTAGGAAAAAAGGTACATGTGTCTGGAAATGCATCTTCGCCACCGTAGATGGTATTGATGAATGAAAATTCCTCTGCCCATGTGCCATGTGTTCCTTGGGTGTTGCAGGCTGTCTGATTGATGCAGTGTACTGTAAGCAGCAGAATAGATACACAAAAGAATGGTTTGGCTTACACTACATTGGTGGGCCACTTACCTGGAGATTTTACTAGGGTTGTCTCATTACCCTGTAGAACCTTGTTCTCCAAATTTGGTGTATTCACAGTCCACAGCCTCTCTGCGCATTCGTGTGTCTGAAAGTATCCATGATTGTACAAATGCCCGAAAAGGGGTCGACATGTGTGGTGTGGTTGGTGTCTGTGTAGGTACTTGTTTCGATATAGTTGTGCTGCCTCTCGGCCATTTCCATCTGCTTTGCTCTATGCGCACACTGTCTCGGCTTGTTCCTGATATGAATACTGGACCATTCTGCTGCTTAAAGTATACTGCATCAATCACTCAGCCTGTAACAAACGGGGAACACACAGCACATAGTCAGAGGAACTGTCATTTGTCAGCACTGGCTACCATGGCAATGATGCATTTCTGGACACGTGTTCATTCAACCTTTTTTCCTTAATTTCCGGTGAAGAATCCATCCCTGCAGTTTGTTGGTTTAATTTATTTTCACCTTATACACTGGGTGATCAAAAAGTCAGTATAAATTTGAAAACTTAATAAACCACGGAATAATGTAGATAGAGAGGTAAAAATTGACACACATGCTTGGAATGACATTGGGTTTTATTAGAACCAAAATGCGGGATTGCGCTCCACCCCATATTGCTAGATGCGCGGAAGATCTCCTGTGCGCGTCGTTTGGTGATGATCGTGTGCTCAGCTGCCACTTTCATCATGCTTTGCCTACCAGGTCCCCAGACCTCAGTCCATGCGATTATTGGCTTTGGGGTTACCTGAAGTCGCAAGTGTATCGTGATTGACCGGCAACTCTAGGGATGCTGAAAGACAACATCCGACACCAATGCCTCACCATAACTCCGGACATGCTTTACAGTGCTGTTCATAACGTTATTCCTCGACTACAGCTATTGTTGACGAATGATGGTGGACATATTGAGCATTTCCTGTAAAGAACATCATCTTTGCTTTGTCTTACTTTGTTATGCTAATTATTGCTATTCTGATCAGATGAAGTGCCATCTGTTGGACATTTTTTGAACTTTTGTATTTTTTTGGTTGTAATAAAACCCCATGTCATCCCAAGCACGTGTGTCAATTTGTACCTCTCTCTCTACATTATCCCGTGGTTTATTGAGTTTTCAAATTTATACCAACTTTTTGATCACCCGGTAGTTTAAAAATCACTTACCGGAAAGGGGAAGGCTTAAAAACATTCACTTATTATCCAGCATCTAAATGGAAGTAAAACTACAGTGGAACTGGACATAGAAGTAATTCTGTTATTCCCTATTTAAGTGGTATGTAGCACTACTGCTAAATACTGATCTTCTAAGAGTCTTCAGCAAAATGTGGGTGGTGTTTTTAATTCTCATGTACTTCCCTTTGTCCACCAGGGAACTTTGATGGACATAAATCTTACTCCTCCTTTCATTTATTTGTTTACCTGGTGAGATGTACACTGATGATTGCACTTACATATATACATATTCACTGTTTTATATTAGTTGGAGAGTATTCCACTATCCTACTGTTGTACCATGCGTTTCTTGCGTTGAGACACATAGAAACTTAGTGTGTTTGCACAGTGGCTGGGACACTCGGATCACTGTAACAATGAACAGATGTTGCAAGTCAGTCACGGCAGCTTATTGCTCCATTCTTTTGCAGGACATTGAAGCCACATGAACAAGTGATGTTTACCTGGGAGGATCCAGCTGGAGCTAGAGAGTTGCAGTGGACTTCACCCAAAAAGAAAGAAATTTCAGTTGATCTACGTAAGGTTAGTGAACAGAATAAAAGAACAGAGTGGAAGGACCCTCTCTTTCGTTGCAGAGGTTCTTGAGCACCACAACTGCTTCATTTGCACCAATTCATCTTCATTAAATTTCTGCTATATTCCAGTGGGAGCCCCGCTCGATACATTTAGGGCAATAATACAGACTGTCAGTGAAAGACCAGAATTGGGTGTATGTACTGATGTCACCTAATATGTGAACACACATTAGTGAAACAAAACTTAACCCATTTTCATTCATTCTTTGATTAATTAATTTCTTCACCACACATTCGTATAACAGACATCATGCATTCATATTAATTAATTAATTAATTAATTCTGTTCAGTAGATCCTATCAAGGAGAACCTCTAGCTATGTGGAATGACACAACATACAATTATATTAATCCTTCCACTGCTACAAACGTGCTATCTGCATTCCAAGCTGAGAACAGCTTTGATGTGGCTGTACTCCTTGACAAATTCTGATACCTGTGCTGAGGGACGGCATTAGAACTGCTATGAAATATTTATCATTTTAAGAAAACTATTTGCTGAATAAATTTAATTTTCATGCACCTTACAGATCGATATTTTAAAAAATAATCAATTTTTGACCGTATGACGTAAGTGGGTAGATAAAAAATCTACTCGCCAAGTGACGGCAGGAGAACGCATGTATAAAGAAAGGTTTTCCTTATGCAACCTTTTGGAGCCAGTGACTCCTCCTGGCAGAAGGGTAGTTTGGAAAAGTCACCCAGAGCCCCGAGTCAGGAGAGACATACTGGATGGGATGAGTAGCAAAGACTGTTGTTGGAGATTGCGACAGGTGACATTTGAAAACCTGAGAGCTCAAAGGTGGAAGACAGGATAAGGTGCAAGACGGAGATAGCTCTTGCACAGTGATTTAGCGGTGATCTCTGTATTGCATATTACCCCGTCTTCCACCTTTAAGCTCTCGGGCTTTCCAATTTCGTCTGGTGCAGTCCCCAACAATCAGTCTTTTCTGTTCATCCCGTCCAGTAAGTCTCCCTTGACCTGGCCTTCTGGGTGACTTCTTCAAACTCAAACCTCTTCAGTTATTTTCCCTCACCCCTCTTCCTTCCCCTATGACCCTTCTGCTGGAAGGAGCCACTGGCCCCAAAGGCTTTCACAAGTAAAAGCTTTTTTTATATGTGTGTTCTCCTGCCACTGTTTGGTGACTGTTTTCTTTTATCTATCCAATTACAGTGTATTAGTCTGATATCATTAACTCAATACTGGTCTCAATTTCTTTTTGTAATACGGCACAGTTACTGTGCTGCATGAAATCAAGTAAAATATTGCGTGCTGTTTTAAGGAGTTTGCGGAGGTAAAAATTCATTGTGTCAGCTTTGCATATGGTCGATTTTAGCTCATAAATTGCAGTTTATGAAATGTAAAAAAGATTTTGTAATTTTATTTAAAAATGAGAGCAGAAAGATATCTCATTTTGTTCTCGAGTTACTGATTTTTATATTTGATGGACAGCTCTGTGTGGTGGGCCCATTGCCACCCCTGTGAATTGGGTCTAATGTGGTTGTTAAGATCTTCGTATTTCATAAATGGTTCATGATATCAAAATGAAGTTCTTTTGCAAATGATAGTGCACAAATAGGCATGTGTATTGTATATGTGCTCAAAACTTTGTTTATTCATCAAGACATTGAAGTAACTTGTCTGCAGCAGTGAGAGGTTGATGGCTCAGGATGCATACAGACATCAATAGCACTGTAGATAAAAACCAAGCAGTGCACATATACACATCCACAGCACCTGGGAAACATTGGACCAGGGCATGTACGCACATCACAACAGTGAAAGGGTTAATGAAAGATGAGGAAATCTTCCAAACTTAATCTGTATTGTGCATTCACAACAAATGATCACAGTGTGTAAAACAGCTGCACTTGTTTGCTAATTTCATACTAGCATAGCACCTGCTCCTTCTCTCGTGTTGACTGTATGATCTTCACAGCCCCCCCTTAATTGAATTTTTATGTTGTTCAGAAATTAAAACATCACTTAAACTTTTCGTGGTAACTGAGACCATAGAAACATGTTTTTTTATGAATGTACTTCTGAACAAAAATCCGTTCTGGCTGCTAGAGTTGGAGGTCTTTGTTAATCCTGCCTTTTGAGTTCTGGAGGTGACATTTCCATAGAAACTTTCATCGCCTAATACACATTTCTTTAGAAGTCAAATACAAATTTTCTTAATATAATGAAATATTTTTAAAAAATTTCATCTCCTAATTCAGCTCCTTAATTCAGAAGTCAAATATCATTTGTCATAGATGCAGCATATTTCAGCTTTAAATATGCTTCAGTTGTCCTTTAATAATGATTTGTTTTCAAAAAGGACTTTCGCCAACTATTTCATCCCATCAGGGGTCAGATTTCCATAAGTGTCCGCAGCTCGTGATCGTGCGGTAGCGTTCTAGCTTCCCACGCCCGGGTTCGATTCCCGGTGGGGTCAGGGATTTTCTCTGCCTTGTGATGACTGGGTGTTGTGTGATGTCCTTAGGTTAGTTAGGTTTAAGTAGTTGTAAGTTCTAGGGGACTGATGACCATAGATGTTAAGTCCCATAGTGCTCAGAGCCATTTGAACCATTTTTTTTCCGTAAGTGCTGAAACACATTTCTTTATTCCTGACTAAGAAACCAAATACCAGTTTTCATAGTATAGCTTCAAAATTACATTAATAGTGATGTATATTCAAAAAACTCTTTCATCCCTTACTTCACCCCCTTAAAGATGGAAACACAAAAATTGCTTCTTAAACAATGCCTATACTATAAGATCAATCTATCTCCAAATTTCAAATGTATGTATGTGTGTTTGATCTGTTTTTGATGAAGACCTTATTGGCCAAAAGTTCGTTTTCTGACAGTCTTTTTGTTGTGCCTGTCTGCATCAGCATCTCCACTATATGGTGAATAGCAACCATTCTTTTCATGATATTGTTGCATTCCACCTGGATTTTCCATTGTTTGATTCAGGCTACCTGTATTACACATAATTTTACATAAAGCATCTACACAACTAATTACATTAATTCATAGAAATCACTTCCTATGTTGTATAATAAATTTTAACTATTTCGATGACCATAATGTTAAGATTTTAATGTACTTCATTATTCTACCAATTGGCTAAACTGAATACTGCTTGACAAATATGTTGCAATTTTACTGTGATTTATAGTTGTACCAACTGACTATATTGTATGCAGTTGGATAATGGTCAGCTATAATGTTTATTTACATTAACATGGTGCTTAACAGTGAATTGACAGTAAGGCCATCCATTACTAAAAAGATTAGGTGAAGACACTCTGAACCTTCCTTTGGTTTTAAATTTACATTGGATCCATAAATTAAGCTCTACCATTGTGTAGTATAGTTGCCATGGTATGTTGTGGATGTATTGAAATTAATTGTACTTCCTGCAGTAGGTAATGTTGCATAAATATCCATTATCTGTAATGCATTGCCTATGCATTACATCAATCTAGAAAACATGTCACATTTTCAAACTAGGACTGATTTTCCGTGAGTCACATTGGATTAGTCAACAAGTAACATGTGGTCTTCTTCACAACCACAGGCAGGACAGAAAAAAACTCCTATGTGATGATATCGTTTTCATTGAGGCAATGTTCTGCTAATGTTATAAATGTACTAGACAATAAAGGAGAAATTTATTTATGAAGGAGTAACTTTTTTTAATGCTCATCTAGTCATTGTTTACATATTACTAGAACTTTGTTTTAATGCCTTATTATAACAGTACATGTGTATGCATTTCTAGCAACATAATTTTCTTTGTAACATAGATACTCTGAAGATGGTCCAGTATAGGCCAAAATCAGATGCTGAGTAATAAATAATAAAAAAAGTGCAGCTGTTGTATATACACAAATCTTACAATTATCAATGCCCACTTGTACAAAATATTGCGTATAAATAGGGACAGGAAAATTTTTTCACAAAGATATCTTGAAAAACAATGCAAAATTTGGGGTGTTCAGTAAAACAACACAAAATCAGCAATTTTTATCAAATACCACGAAAATGGCAGTTTTTGCAAAAATCACGAAATTTGCCATTTCCCGTATAGAAAACTGTCATAAATCTGAAGACGATAGTTTACAAGTATTCATAACTGATAGTTACTGACAAAAAATAAATAAATAAATAAATTATGGAAAAGATGGACACTGAATTTGTCAAAAATAAATAAATGAGAATCTGACTAGAAAATAACTCCTAAGTTGGTAAAAACAGTAACTCCAAAATTGATATGAACAGGAACTCTGAATTTGGCAAAAATAACAACTCCAGATTTGGCAGGAACAGTAGCACTGAAATTGGCCTTAAAATATCACTGAAATTGAAATTAAGTAAAATTATTTTTTCCTATTACTACCTATAAATTATTGCTATACTGCTTAATATTATTCATGCTCATGCCACATAATTTACACAAGTAAATTAGAAAAAAAAAGCTGATACTTTGAAGAAACCTGCTGCCTCCTCACTTATGCTAAGTAGAATCTGCTTGTCCTCTGTTCCTAAATGAATATTTGCCTTATAAAAATGGTATTTTTCAAAGAAAATATTTACCTAAATCTGTCAAGACAGAGACCTGTTTGTGGTATACTACTGTTTTCTTTCAACTTTACAACAAACACTGTTATTGCCATATAGCTTACATAATGTTTCAACTCTGGAATATTCAGGCAATGGTTCACGAGGAGTGCTATTTAATTATTAATTTGTATTTTTTAGTTGGTGAGGATTTTCAGTTTCTCGTTTTATGACGAATATCTTCCCTCCAGAGTAAATAACTCCATTCAGAACGCTAGACAGGGAGGGAAAGTCTGTAGGGAAGTTATAATTATTCAGTCTTAAATATAAAATTGCTTTATGAAGATGTAGAGGAGAGTCCATTAATACATCTAATAAAAGATACAATAATTCATGTCAGCTTTTTGTACTTGGTATGTCAATTTTTGTTAATTTTTTCCCCCCCTTGTGCAGGATGCAGTTGACAGGACGCAGTTGACAGACAATACAGAACTGTGGTGGGTTTCCTTTTTGGACGGCTTGCAGCGCATTCTTCTCTTCACGGAAGACATGGCGATAGCGACTGCGTGCCAAGCCGCTGGGGACCTGGAGCCATTTGACAGAGAGATCAAGCTGTCAGTACACGGTGTCGGACTGTCCCTGGTGAACAACGTTGCTCGTACAGAGGTCATGTACCTTGGAATCGCAAGGTGAGAGTTTTGTTTCAAGAAAATAAGTAGATTTTTGTTGAGGTGCAGTACATAGCATTTGAATTATATATTTTATACAGTTTTCAAGTGCCGCTTCTTGTACACAAGCAATTTATTGCTAACAGGTACTTTTTATCGTGATTGCAGAGTGTGCATTGTCTTTAAGAAAATTTACTAAATGCGCCTTATCATTTCACTGGTGTTCAAGATTGTAACTACATAATATCATTCAAGAAAGGCATTTTCATGCATGCTCTGATTTTTATTTTGAAATAAAATTTTCATTTAATATTAGTATTAAAGTAATTTCAGTCCCTTGGGCACAGCAGAGTTGTTAAACTTACAGTATGTTATAATCCACACAGCAGTTTGGGAAAAAGCATTTTGTGGTGGGATCCATAACCTTGTTGCTACTATGGACATACTCTCTGCATTCCATGCTGGAGGGGGCTTTCATTATGGCTGCACTGCTCGCCAAATGCTGGTGCCTGTGCTGAGATACGGCATCACAGCCAATATGAAATATTTATCTTCAGATTTTTTTAAAACTATTAGGTGAAAAAATTTGTTTCTTGCACATCTTACTATGCTGCATTAAATTAAGCAAAATACTGCGTGAAATTTTAAGGAGTTTGCTAAGGTGGGGAAAAAAAATACATAAACTGCATATATGGTTGACATCGACTCATACATTAGAGTGAATGAAATGTAGATATCAAAATTTTATTTAAAAATCGGAGCAGAATGGTATCTCATTTCATTCTTGAGTTACTGGGTTAAATCCAAGTGATGGTTGCACACAATGTCATCATTCACATCCTAGTGCATATCTCATAAATGATTAAGGATATCAAAAGCAGGTTTTTTTGCAAATGATAGCACATAATGAGGCACCCATGTCATTCAGTAAATACTGTAATTTTTTTTTATTCTCTAAAATATGGAAATAACTTGCCTATAGCAGTAAGAGGTTCAGGAAGCATACAGGTGTTCATAGCAACATAGGCAAACCTGAATGGCATGTGTATACAAGTCCACAGCAGGTGTGTAACAGCATAGCAGGATGTATATACATGGCCACAGCAGCAAAAGGGTTAATAAGAGTTCCTCACTGTCATAACAGATATGGGCATAACTATCACAGGTGTGAACTTCGTATGTAAAATGCAAACTTTGTACGGGCGTAAATAATGTAGCAGGGTTAGGGTGGTCACGGAGTATTGTTAACTTTGTCACAAGCCACAGTCTTAGTGTATGATGGAAAACAGGGGAGCAGGTACAGTGTACCACTTCAGGCATCGAGGAGTTGTACAGTCAGTGAGAACAGTGACAAGTGAATTTAACAGAATTTGTGCAGCAACAGAAGGTGTCGTCTCCAAAGCTCTTTCACAGAGAAAGACTGCACTGTAGTTCCTTCTCTAGATGGTCACACAGATGAGAAAATGGTAGATATCGAAATAGACGACAGAGGGATAGAGAAACAATTAAAATTGCTCAAAAGAGGAAAGGCCGCTGGACCTGATGGGATACCAGTTCGATTTTACACAGAGTACGCAAAGGAACTTGCCCCCCTTCTTGCAGCGGTGTACCGTAGGTCTCTAGAAGAGCGTAGCATTCCAAAGGATTGGAAAAGGGCACAGGTCATCCCCGTTTTCAAGAAGGGACGTCGAACAGATGTGCAGAACTATAGACCTATATCTCTAACGTCGATCAGTTGTAGAATTTTGGAACACGTATTATGTTAGAGTATAATGACTTTTCTGGAGACTAGAAATCTACTCTGTAGGAATCAGCATGGGTTTCGAAAAAGACGCTCGTGTGAAACCCAGCTCGCGCTATTCGTCCACGAGACTGAGGGCCATAGACGCCGGTTCACAGGTAGATGCCGTGTTTCTTGACTTCCGCAAGGCGTTCGATACAGTTCCCCACAGTCGTTTAATGAACAAAGTAAGAGCATATGGACTATCAGACCAATTGTGTGATTGGATTGAGGAGTTCCTAGATAACAGGACGCAGCTTGTCATTCTCAATGGAGAGAAGTCTTCCGAAGTAAGAGTGATTTCAGGTGTGCTGCAGGGGAGTGTCGTAGGACCGTTGCTATTCACAATATACATAAATGAAATTGTGGATGACATCGGAAGTTCACTGAGGCTTTTTGCGGATGATGCTGTGGTATATCGAGAGGTTGTAACAATGGAAAATTGTACTGAAATGCAGGAGGATCTGCAGCAAATTGACACATGGTGCAGGGAATGGCAATTGAATCTCAATGTAGACAAGTGTAATGTGCTGCGAATACATAGAAAGAAAGATCCCTTATCATTTAGCTACAATATAGCAGGTCAGCAACTGGAAGCAGTTAATTCCGTAAATTTTCTGGGAGTACGCATTAGGAGTGATTTAATATGGAATGATCATGTAAAGTTGATGGTCGGTAAAGCAGATGCCAGACTGAGATTCATTGGAAGAATCCCAAGGAAATGCAATCCGAAAACAAGTAGGTTACAGTACGCTTGTTCGCCCACTGCTTGAATACTGCTCAGCAGTGTGGGATCCGTACCAGATAGGGTTGATAGAAGAGATAGAGAAGATCCAACGGAGAGCAACGCGCTTCGTTACAGGATGGTTTAGTAATCGTGAAAGCATTACGGAGATGATAGATAAACTCCAGTGGTAGACTCTGCAGGAGAGACGCTCAGTAGCTCGGTACGGGCTTTTGTCGAAGTTTCGAGAACATACCTTCACCTAGGAGTCGAGCAGTATATTGCTCCCTCCTACGTATATCTCGCGAAGAGACCATGAGGTTAAAATCAGAGAGCTTAGAGCCCACACAGAGGCATACCGACAATCCTTCTTTCCACGAACAATACGAGACTGGAATAGAAGGGAGAACCGATAGAGGTACTCAGGGTACCCTCCGCCACACACCGTCAGGTGGCTTGCAGAGTATGGATGTAGATGTAGATGTAAATGTGGATGTGGTACGGTGACTTCAGGCAACGGAGCTTGTGTCGGCACGACACTGGTGGCATGCTTGTGGTCTGTCATTCGTGTCGGTGGCCTTTACAGCTGGAGCAGCACCAGTGGCTTGCTGACAGCCAAAGGCATACAGTTGCCAGAAACAGACAGCTGGTCTCAGTAGATCACGAACGAGGTGCCCTCAGATGCAGTTGGTGAACTGGTGACTCCCAAGTGGCATCCTGGAGTTGACTGAAGTCAGCCAGCAATAGACCTCCAGCTGGAAGACTCCAGTTCGGTTCTCGGTAAGATCAGAACTGGACACAGTCCATAGACCCGTGCTTTTGGCAGGATCAGCATTTAGTAGTAGTTAAGGCTGGGTGATCCTCACGAGGTTGATGACGGAGTCTTTTGACCAGAGGGGGTGATTTTTATCGCTGCTTGACCCGGCCTCATTGTGACGGGGTGTCACTTTCGATCACACAGACTGCTGAAGCGGCGCACACCGAGCCCGGGCACGGTGTAATCTAGCTTACCACTATGGCGGCCTGGCCCTTGTGCTGTGCTATAGCTGCAGTGTTCCAACTCTACAAGTAGTAGTAGGCTGAAATGTGTGGGAACCGGCTCACCTCAGTGTCCGAATACAGACTTGTGTCTCGGCACTTATCCAGGCAACAGAATGTTGTGGCATATTTCTGGCTCACATAGTAGTGAGTTGTGGACGTCGGTTTGGCTAGGTAATGGTGTAATGACAACTTGTTACAAGTCATTAGTGCAAGGGTATGAGTATCTGCCAGGAAGTTTAAAATCGGCAAACACTCCACTGCAGAGTGTTATGTTCCATTGTGGAATACTGAATACGAGGTGTGATCAAAAAATATGATGAATGAATTTATTTAGCAGCATCTCCTGATGCTACAACCACGTGATGTAATTTGTACGACCGTATGTACTCGAATCTAAGCCGCACTTTTTTTCCGGTTTTTGTAATCCAAAAAACTGCCTGCGGCTTAGAATCAAGTGCAAAGTAAGCGGAAATTCTGAAAAATGTTGGTAGGTGCCACCACAACTAACTTCTGCCGTCGAATATATGTAGCGCTACACAGGCTTGCTTTGCTTGCACAAAGATAAATACTGGCGCCAAAACCTCTGCGTCAGGAAATAAATTTTAAAATAAAAGGTGGAACACGAGCTTTTCTCTCCGCCCTGAGTTTCGACCACTGCATTTCAATGTACTGCGAAAATCCGACTGGCAAGACTGTTAGGGGTTTTTGTCAATATGGCCAACTCTGCATTCTGAATTTTTCCTACCTGTGAGAAGAGATGGTTGCTAATAGGAACTTTTATGAATTGTGAATCACATGCAGTATTCTCTTCACCATAAGAATAATACGAATATAAACATTTTGTCATGTATTCTTTCATGTTTGCTGCTATCTCATTTAAATCCTGTCTGCCTAATAAACTACGAAACTAGAGTGGGACAACAGCAAACTCGGAAGAATATACATATCATATCATGTCATGTTTATATTTTTATTATTCTTATGCCTAACAGTGATACAGTCAGAAATGGAGCACGGCAATTGACTATATTTTTAAATCTAAGATGACTCTATTTTTGTGCAGAATGTAATGCACTGAAGAGGTGTCTGCAATGATTTCCAAATGGAGAAAAATTTTCGCTAAACTCTCGTTCAGAACATCTTCTATCATACGCAGTCTATTATTTGGTTCTTGTTGATCCTTATCAAAGAAAGCAGCAGTGTAAGTAACAACAAATAGCAGTCTCTTGCCATTGTTTCGCTAATGAGACAATTCCTCTCTTTCTTTATCGTAAGCGGCAGTAGCACGCATAAAAGCAAGCCATGCCGCGACCGGCGACAGGTCGTAAACACGCAGTATCAGAATGCGACAAACAATGCATGACACAGTACAGTAATGCATTTTCAGTTTAGAGTGACGTAAACACCTATAACAAAGAGAAGGCACTTAAGAGATCAAAGAAAAATAAGCAATCAATTCAAACCATACGAAGCACGTGAAAAAGGGAAGGTACTCGTATAAATACGGACGGAGCGCCTGACGCATAGCAAAGGCTACCTGGTAAAGCTTAACTGCTAAGCTTATGACTCGAACCAAACTACTGTAGCTGTATCGTCATTCATTCGACCTATATTGTGTCTCATATTAAAATGGACCAACTTCGTTTCGATTTGGAGGTGCGGCCTAAAACTTTTCTCTCCCCTTGAATCTTGAGTCTCAAATTTCAGGTGCGGCTTACATTCGGGGAAAATTTTTTTTTCCTTGATTTCGAGTCTCATTTTTCAGGTGTGGCTTAGATTCGACTGTGGCTTAGATTAGAGTAAATACTGTAGCTTGATCCACTGATGCAGGCAGCATCAAGTTCAACCCATTCTGACTTCTACATCTACATCTACATCTACATCCATACTCCGCAGGCCACCTGACGGTGTGTGGCGGAGGGTACCTTGAGTACCTCTATTGGTTCTCCCTTCTATTCCAGTCTCGTATTGTTCGTGGAAAGAAGGATTGTCGGTATGCCTCTGTGTGGGCTCTAAGCTCTCTGATTTTATCCTCATGGTCTCTTCGCGAGATATACGTAGGAGGGAGCAATATACTGCTTGACTCTACGGTGAAGGTATGTTCTCGAAACTTTGACAAAAGCCCGTACCGAGCTACTGAGCGTCTCTCCTGCAGAGTCTTCCCCTGGAGTTCATCTATCATCTCCGTAACGCTTTCGCGATTACTAAATGATCCTGTAACGAAGCGCGCTGCTCTCCGTTGGATCTTCTCTATATCTTCTATCAACCCTTTCTGGTACGGATCCCACACTGCTGAGCAGTATTCAAGCAGTGGGCGAACAAGCGTACTGTAACCTACTTCCTTTGTTTTCGGATTGCATTTCCTTGGGATTCTTCCAATGAATCTCAGTCTGGCATCTGCTTTACCGACGATCAACATTATATGATCATTCCATTTTAAATCACTCCTAATGTGTACTCCCAGATAATTTATGGTATTAACTGCTTCCAGTTGCTGACCTGCTATTTTGTAGCTAAATGATAAAGGATCTATCTTTCTGTGTATTCGCAGCACATTGCACTTGTCTACATTGAGATTCAATTGCCATTCCCTGACTTGTCAGTCAGTGCCTAGACATACTTGAGTCAGTTTGTGTTTACCATGTCTGTCATTCATCGTGAAATTTTAGCTAGACATGAACATTAAATTCTGTTTGGAGTTGCAAAAAAGTGTGAAATAAACTCATAAGATTTTGAAATTGGTGTACAGTGATAATCATGTAATCAGACTGTTTGCAAGATGTGATGATGATGATGATGATGATGATGATGATGATGATGATGTCCCATACCCTGAGGAGCGTAGGGGATGATGTGGGAGACCCGCACCGCCGACGAGGCAAGGTCCTAGCGGAGGTGGTTTGCCATTGCCTTCCTCCAACCGTAATGGGGATGAACAATGATGATGAAGACGACACAACACCACCCAGTCATCTCCAGGCAGGAAAAATCCCTGACCCGCCGGGAATCGAACCCAGGGCCCCGTGCGTGGGAAGCGAGAATGCTACCGCAAGACCGTGAGCTGCGGACTTGGAAGAGGTACGAGGGATTTAAAAGTGGAACTGAATCAACAGAAGATGAGCAATGATTGGGAGATCCATTAACCTCAAAAACAGAAGAAAACGTGCAAAAACTGACAAACATTTCATGTTTGAAGAGACAAATGATTATTCAAGAGCTTACTGAAGGACTTCCCATCCTATATGGATCTGTGCAAAGCACTTTAACCAGAAATTTCCAAATGAGACAAGTGAGTGAAAGATTTTTCCCAGACATTTGAATCATAAATGAAAGGAAAATTGTGTGTCAGTTTGCACAGAGTTGAAGGATCGCCTTCATTCAGATCTGGACTCCATGTCGAGAATTGCAACTGGAGATGAAACTTCTGTCTGTGGGTACGACCCTGAGACAAAAATTGAGCTCACAGTGAAAAACCAGTGAAACTTCTCACCCTAAAAATGGATGTTATTCAAAATCAAATTTCAAAGTCAAGCTCACTGTTTTTAGTTTGAGATCATTATGCAATCTGAGTTTGTTCCAAGGGGAATAGCTGTAAACAAATGTGTGAGGAAAGAGACCAGAAAAATAGACCAGTGCCTTCCTTCTTCATTGCAATGCTCTGTACCACACCTCACTTTAAATTCGCAAATTTTTGCCCAGAAAAAGTGTTTCCATCTGTCCACATCTGCCTTACTCACCAGGCTCAGCACCGTGTGCCTTCTGGCTCTTCCCAAAAATTAAAACCTCCGTTAAAGGAAAATGTTTTGACACGATTCCTGACATCAAGAAGGCCAAGACAAAGCAACTGAACAGACATCATTCTAATCCAGCAGCCACTATAAATTAAGTCACAAATGAATTGCAGAGCTTGGCTGCGAGCAACCACCGATTTAAACCGATGGGGAAAGTTGAAAATTTGTGCGAGACTGGAAATCAAACTCGGATCTTCTGCTTGCTAGGCAGATGCTCTGACCATCTGCACAGACTATTCTAGCACACTTCGTGTCAGATCAAAACTCACAACTTATCCACACACTACTAATGTAGTGTCCTCATTGCTCGTGGCATTACTCCGGCACAAATTTTCTACTTTTTCCATTGGTTTAAATTAATGTGTGCTCACAGCCAATATCTGTAATTTCTGTGTGTCTTAATTCATAGTGGCTGCTGGATCAAAATGGTGTCTGTTCTCTCAGACATGTCTGAAAGAACAGGCACCAAACATATATAATTAAGCTGAGGATGGCCAATGATCTCTTCGGTGCGGATGCACATCGGGATCGAGGTCTTACGGGGATCGACAAAGTGCCACGAGTAACGAGGAAGATGGGCAAGTGGCACTACGTTTGTAGTGTGTGGATAAGCTGAGGCACGCTAGGGTAGGCCATAACGTTGCAATGACCAGTTTATCTGGGTGGCTTAGTGGTCAGAGCATCTCTGCTGTAAGCAGAAGATCCAGGTTTGAATCCCGGTCTGGTACAGATTTTCAACTTTGACCGTAGGTTTAAATCAATCCCCGTGCGCAGACAATGTCTGTAATTCCTTTGTGTTTTGAAAACAATTGTCATCCAAAACTGGACATTCATAAAATTTTACTATACAAATAATATTTTGTGTTACATTATACATTCTGTCAGTATGCTGTGGTGAATCTGCTGTCCTATACCTGTTGCCTAAAACAATGAATACCCACTGTCAAAACAGCTCTGGTATCATCTGGGAGACGTGCAAATGGAACGGCAGGCGCTTCAAGCCACTGAGTGTGCGGGACGGGGCGTCGATGGAGCTGGCGTACCAGCGCTACCTGCAGGAGGCGGCCGTGGGGCAGCAGCCGCCCACCACGGTCCTGGTCGACGGCAAGGTCGAGGTGAGCACTTCCTCACTCATATTCCTGTAATTGTATATCTCTCCTCACTTCTTCTTAGGAGGTACTAGCAATTGCCTCACATAGGAGTGAGTTTCTGTATACAGTGAGGTGACAAAAGTCATAGGACAATTCCAAGTGTGGTGCCGGACCTCCTTTTGCCGGTTGTAGCGCAGCAGCTTGAGGTGGCACAGACTCGACAACTCATCGGAAGTCCCTTGCAGAAATAATGAGCCGTGTTGCCCGTATAGTTGTCCACAATTGCAAAACTGTTGCAGTGCAGGATTTTGTGCATAAACTGACCTCCCCGTAAACATTCGACGGGATTCACATTGGGCGATCTGGGTGGCCATATCATTTGCGAGAACTGTGCAGAATGTCTTCAAACCAGTCGCAAACAGCTGTGGCCCGAAGACGTGGCACATTGTCACTCGTAAAAATTGCGTCACAGTTCGGGAATGTGAAGTCCGTTAATGCCTGCAAATGCCCTCCGAGTAGCTGAAAGTAAGCATTTCCAACCAGTCATGCAATGAAGGCTTTCACAACTGGATGGTACTGTTGTTGATAATTCTTCCGGGTTATATGGCCGTTGTCCATGGAATTCTTATATTCCTAATGTTTCGTCCAATACTACATTGGACATCCTCAGAAGTATGGCGAGTCCTGCCGACTGACAAGTCGGGCGTCGGAGAGCGGCCTAAATACCCAGGAAAGTGGGTGTGGTCTAGCTTGCACATAGTAGCAGAGAGAAAACTAGTCATAGATAAAATGTAACTATCGATAATAGTCCGTCGTAGGTAAAAATCACTTATCGATTCTGTAACGCCGCTGTCCATATCTCGCTTAATTTCAAGGCCTCTTCTTTTCTATTAAAATTATCTTCATGTTTATAAATTTCAATAGCGTCCCTATACAGTCGTGGATAATAGTTCGTGGTAGCACTTAAAATTGTAGTTTCAGAAAACTTAACTACACGGTCACCTGACTGAAGTGCATGTTCCACAACAGCCGATTTATCTATTTTTCCCAGTCGGCAAAGACTTTTATGCTCCTTTACCCTCGTATTCACACTTCTTTTCGTAGTACCAATATAGTCCTTGCCACAAGTACACAGAATTTTATACACACCGCTATGATAATGGTGGCCTTCTATCTTTAACAGAATGAAGTACTTGTCCTATTTTTCTGGTAGGTTTGAATACCGGTTTCACTTTACGTTTCAGCAAAATTTTTCCCATTCGATCTGTAATCTTACTAATAAAAAGTAAAGACACCGTGTTCTTCCATTGCTGTGTACCATCCTTGTCCTTTGGCCTGCTGTAATTAGGTCTTAAAACTCTATTAATTTCTTTGTTCGAGTACCCATTCTTTTCGAAGGCCCATTTCAGACGATTCAGTTCCGTATCCAGATGTTCCGGCGTACAAATCCGTTTTGCCCTGTCCACTAAACTTTTGATTACACCTCTTTTTTTGTGGGTGATGATAGGAGTTCTTACGTAAGTATCTATCAGTATGTGTGGTCTTCCAAAACACTTTATGCCTACACTGGCTCGAGTATCAAAAGTTAGCAGAGTGCCAGGGAAATGTCTCTCTCTTAATATTTACAAAAGCTTTTAGAAGACAGTGAAGTGTAAACCAGTGTCTCGTTCACTCCCCACCCGGCAGGTGGACTTCAATGCAGAGGAGATAATACGGCCGAGCCGGCGCAGGCTGCGCCGCACCTACCACACGGGCCTGTGGATGCAGCTGCGCACGTCGCCGCACCAGACGCAGCTGCACGCCAAGATCAACCGGCTGCAGATCGACAACCAGATGTTCGACTGCATGTTCCCCGTCGTGCTGGCGCCCGTGCCGCCACCCAGGAGCGTCGCTGCCGACAACGGTAAGAGCGTAGAGGAGGGCCGCTCGGGAGTGGTGAGACTTACTGTGCCTGTTTCTCAAAATGAACTTCCATCTGTATGAATGTGGAGGCGGAATTAGTCAAATTTTTCTGGTGACACGAGTATTGTTATTGTGAGAGAACAAACACCAAAACAGTAGTAAATGTACTTGTGAAAGTTGTTTATAGTTTCTTGTAGCTGCAGGACTTTCTTTGTCTTGGCTTAAACAATTAAACTTTGGCTTATGCAGTTTTCAAAAGATCTTTGTAATTGGTATTAGCTGTACACAGAGTGAAAGGAAAAAAGTAAGACATGGGCAAGTTAAATTAGATTTTTGAGAATTTAATGTTGTTGTTGTGGTCTTCAGTCCTGGTACTGGTTTGATGCAGCTCTCCATGCTACTCTATCCTGTGCAAGCTTCATCTCCCAGTACTTACTGCAACCTACATCCTTCTGAATCTGCTTAGTGTATTAATCTCTTGGTCTCCCTCTATGATTTTTACCTTCCACACTGCCCTCCAAAGCTAAATTTGTGATCCCTTGATGCCTCAGAACATGTCCTACCAACCGGTCCCTTCTTTTTGTCAAGTTGTGCCACAAGCTCCTCTTCTCCCCAATTCTATTCAATACCTCCTCATTAGTTAGGTGATCTACCCATCTAATCTTCAGCATTCTTCTGTAGCACCACATTTCGAAAGCTTCCATTCTCTCCTTGTCGAAACTATTTATCATCCATGTTTCACTTCCATACATGGCTACACTCCATACGAATACTTTCAGAAACGACTTCCTGACACTTAAATCTATACTCTATGTTAATAAATTTTTCTTCTTCAGAAATGCTTTCCTTGCCATTGTCAGTCTACATTTTATATCCTCTCTACTTTGACCATCATCACTTACTTTGCTCCCCAAATAGCAAAACTCCTTTACTACTTTAAGTGTCTCATTTCCTAATCTAATTCCCTCAGCATCACCCGACTTAATTTGACTACATTCCATTATCCTCATTTTGCTTGTGTTGATGTTCGTCTTATATCCTCCTTTAAAGACACTGTCCATTCCGTTCATCTGCTTTTGTTTCCTGCACTGCTTGCTCAATATACAGATTGAATAACATCGGGGAGAGGCTACAACCCTGTCTCACTCCCTTCCCAACTACTGCTTCCCTTTCATGCTCCTCGACTCTTAAAACTGCCATCTGGTTTCTGTACAAATTGTAAATAGCCTTTCGCTCCCTGTATTTTACCCCTGCCACCTTTAGAATTGGAAAGAGAGTATTCCAGTCAACACTGTCAAAAGCTTTCTCTCAGTCTACAAATGCTAGAAACGTAGGTTTGCCTTTCCTTAATCTTTCTTCTAAGATAAGTCGTAAGGTCAGTATTGCCTCAGGTGTTCAAACATTTCTACGGAATCCAAACTGATCTTCCCCGAGGTCGGCTTCTACCGGTTTTTCCATTTGTCCGTAAAGAATTCGCGTTAGTATTTTGCAGCTGTGACTTATTAAACTGGTAGTTCGGTAATTTTCACACCTGTCAACACCTGCTTTCTTTGGGATTGGAATTATTACATTCTTCTTCAAGTCTGATGGTATTTCGCCTGTCTCATACATTTTGCTCACGAGATGGTAGAGTTTTGTCAGGACTGGCTCTCCCAAGGCCGTCAGTAGTTCTCATGGAATGTTGTCTACTCCTGGGGCCTTGTTTTGACTCAGGTCTTTCAGTGCTCTGTCAAACTCTTCCCTTTCTATAACATTACCTTCAAGTACTTCGCCCTTGTATAGTCCCTCTATATACTCCTTCCACCTTTCTGGTTTCCCTTCTTTGCTTAGAACTTGGTTTCCACCTGAGCTCTTGATATTCATACAAGTGGTTCTCTTCTCTCCAAAGGTCTCTTTAATTTTCCTACAGGTAGTATCTATCTTACCCCTAGTGAGATAAGCCTCTACATCCTGACATTTGTCCTCCAGCCATGCCTGCTTAGCTATTTTGCTCTTCCTGTCGATCTCATTTTTGAGACGTTTGTATTCCTTTTTGCCTGCTTCATTTACTTCATTTTTGTATTTTGTTCTTTCATCAGTTAAATTCAATATTTCTTCTGTTACCCAAGGGTTTCTACTAGCCCTCGTCTTTTTACCTACTTGATCCTCTGCTGCCTTCACTACTACATCCCTCAGAGCTACCCATTCTTCTTCTACTGTATTTCTTTCCCCCATTTGTGACAATTGTTCTCTTATGCTCTCCCTGAAACTCTCTACAACCTCTGGTTCTTTCAGTTTGTCCTGGTCCCATCTCATTAAATTCCCACCTTTTTGCAGTTTCTTCAGTTTTAATCTACAGTTCATAACCAGTAGATTGTGGTCAGAGTCCACATCTGCCCCTGGACATGTCCTACAACTTACAACCTGGTTCCTAAATCTCTGTCTTAGCATTATATATTCTATCTGAAACCTGTCAGTATCTCCAGGCTTCTTCCATGTATACAACCTTCTTTTATGATTCTTGAACCAAGTGTTAGCTATGACTAAGTTATGCTCTGTGCAAAATTCTACAAGGCGGCTTCCTCTTTCATTTCTTCCCCCCAATCCATATTCACCTACTACGTTTCCTTCTCTCCCTTTTCCTACTATCGAATTCCAGTCACCCATGACTATTAAATTTTCATCTCCCTTCACTACCTGAATAATTTATTTTATCTCATCATACAATTCCTCAATATCTTCGTCATCTGCAGAGCTAGTTGGCATATAAACTTGTACTACTGTAGTAGGCGTGGGCTTTGTGTCTATCTTGGCCACAATAATGCGTTCACTATGCTGTTTGTAGTAGCTTACCCAAACTCCTATTTTTTTATTCATTATTAAACCTACTCCTGCATTACCTCTATTTGATTTTGTATTTATAACCCTGTATTTACCTGACCAAAAGTCTTGTTCCTCCTGCCACCGAACTTCGATAATTACCACTACATCTAACTTTAACCTATCCATTTCCCTTTTTAAGTTTTCTAAGCTACCTGCCCAATTAAGGGATCTGACATTCCACGCTCCGATCCGTAGAACGCCAGTTTTCTTTCTCCTGATAATGGCGTCCTCCTGAGTAGTCCCCGCCCGGAGATCCAAATGGGGGACTATTTAACCTCCGGAATATTTTACCCAAGAGGACGCCATCATCATTTAATCACACAGTAAAGCTGCATGCCCTCGGGAAAAATTACGGCTGTAGTTTCCCCTTGCTTTCAGCCGTTCACCGTACCAGCAGAGCAAGGCCATTTTGGTTAGTGTTACGGGGCCAGATCAATCAATCATCCAGACTGTTGACCCTGCAACTACTGAAAAGGCTGCTGCCCATTTTCAGGAACCATATGTTTGTCTGGCCTCTCAACAGATTGGAATGATTCCTTACCCTCTCCCTTAAAACCCTTTTTTCTTTCCCTCTCCTTCCCTCTTTGCTGATGAAGCAACCTCAGATTGCGAAAGCTTGAAATTCGCGTGTGTGTTTGTGTCTTTGTTTTTATATATATTTTTCCCACTGATGTTATCAACAACATTGTCAATTGTAGTCAGTGTTCATGTGTCACTGCTGAGACACATTTTCGTACTGCTCGTGTGATGTTACTGGAAGCTTTGATGTCTTACTGAGTTATCTTAGGAGGAGTAGAAACATTTGAAATAGTGCTCTTACTGCAGCGGGCTTCTTTGGCTATGGGACTGAGCAGTTTCTGATGCTACAATGTTGTATCTGCATGTTCTTTTCGTGAGTTGCAGGTTCCCAAATGATAGAAAGTTTTTGTGTTCATCTTTGTGTACCAAAGAATTCTCTGACTATTATAGCTTTAGAGTTTTATTTTGATGTGATGGAGAGTGTCTACTGAGTACAAGTAAAAGCAACAGACGAGAGGTGGCTGCTTGCATAACTACGCTGTCTGCTCGCACTAATGCGACCTCCTGTGAGAAGCCTAAATAACCACCTTCTGCAGCACAGACCACTGGAGATGTGCAAGAAGGAAGTCAGTGAGGTTCTGGAAGGTACCAACAGCGATGCCAAGCCAAGCCGACCCAACTTTAGTGCTGTGCCTAGCTGCTGTAGGTTTCTCAGCTGAGGATACGTAGCACGAGCAGCCCGATCGAGGTGGTCCCGTGCCTTCTCAATTGGGTTTAAACCCAGAGAGTTTCGTAACTACAGGAGTGTGATACTCTCTCTCGGTGCTCTTTGTATCGTGCAGATAAGCTTTGAGCTGTGCGACACTTTGCATTGTCCTGCTGGTAGATGCCATCGTACCGAGGAAAACCAAACTGCATATAGGGTGGAGGTCTTCCTTAAGGATAGATGCATACATGTTTCAACTATTGTGCCTTCCAGAATGACGAAATCACCCAGGGAACACCACAAAAACGTTCCCCAGATCATAATGCTCCCCCCTCCAGCCCGGATCCCTTCCTTACGTACGTACGTTAATGGCTCTCTGTTCAGTGGACCATAAAACATATTCATCTACATCTACATGATTACTATGCAATTCACATTTAACTGCTTGGCAGAGGGTTCATCAAACCACAATCGTACTATCTCTCTACCGTTCCACTTCCGAACAGCGTGCGGGAAAAACGAACACCGAAACCTTTCTGTTCGAGCTCTGATTTCTCTTATTTTATTTTGATCATCGTTCCCACCTATGTAGGTTGGGCTCAACAAAATATTTTCGCATTCAGAGGAGAAAGTTGGCGACTGAAATTTCGTAAATAGATCTCGCCGTGACGAAAAAGTCTTTGCTTTAATCACTTCCATTCCAACTCGCGTACCATATCTGCCACACTCTCTCCCCTATTACGTGATAATACAAAATGAGCTGCCTTTTTTTTGCACCCTTTCGATGTCCTCCGTCAATCCCACACAGTAATATTCTAACAGAGGACGAACCAGTGTAGTGTAAGCTGTCTCTTTAGTGGACTCGTTGCATCTTCTAAGTGTCCTGGCAATGAAACGCAACCTTTGGCTCGCCTTCCCCACAATATTATCTGTGTGGTCTTTCCAACTGAAGTTGTTCGTAATTTTAACACCCAGGTACTTAGTTGAATTGACAGCCTTGAGAATTGTACTATTTATCGAGTAATCGAATTCCGACAGATTTCTTTTGGAACTCGTGTGGATCACCTCACACTTTTCGTTATTTAGCGTCAACTGCCACCTGCCACACCATACAGCAATCTTTTCTAAATCGCTTTTCAACTGATAGTGGTCTTCGGATGACCTTACTAGACGGTAAATTACAGCATCATCTGCGAACAACCTAAGAGAACTGCTCAGATTGTCACCCAGGTCATTTATATAGATCAGGAACAGCAGAGGTCCCAGGATGCTTCCCTGGGGAACACCTGATATCACTTCAGTTTTACTCGACGATTTGCCATCTATTACTACGAACTGCGACCTTCCTGACAGGAAATCACGAATCCAGTCACACAACTGACGCAATATCCCATAGACCCACAGCTTGATTAGAAGTCGCTTGTGAGGAACGGTGTCAAAAGCTTTCCAGAAATCTAGAAACACGGAATCAACTTGAGATCCCCTGTCGATAGCGGCAATTACTTCGTGCGAATAAAGAGCTAGCTGCGTTGCACAAGAACGATGTTTTCTGAAACCGTGCTGATTACGTATCAATAGATCGTTCCCTTCGAGTTGATTCATAATGTTTAAATACAATATATGCTCCAAAACCTTACTGCAAACTGACGTCAATGATATAGGTCTGTAGTTCGATGGATTACTCCTACTACCCTGGTGCGACCTGCGCAATTTTCCAATCTGTAGGTACAGATCTATCGGTGAGCGAGTGGTTGTATATGATTGTTAAGTAGGGAGCTATTGTATCAGCGTAATCTGAAAGGAACCTAATCGGTATACAATCTGGACCTGAAGACTTGCCCGTATCAAGCAATTTGAGTTGCTTCGCAACCACTAAGGTATCTACTTCTAAGAAACTCACGCTAGCAGCTGTTCGTGTTTCAAATTCTGGAATATTCCATTCGTCTTCCCTGGTGAAGGAATTTCGGAAAACTGCATTCAATAACTCCGCTGTAGCGGCACAACCTGAAAGTGGTTATTGGACACTGATATCAAACATAGACGGTGATCACATTAATGCGCCCGGACTGTGTATTCGTGACCACAGCCAATGAAAGTGAGATCTAATGTGATCGTGAACTCTGTTTTACAGCGCTGAAGCCCTTCGCGGAGGTGAGCATTGTGCAGAGGATAATGGAGCACAGCCCTGTGCAGCAGTTCAAGTACTTCAAGGTGCTTATCCAGGAGTTCCACATAAAGCTCGACTTGGGCTTCATCAACAGCCTCATCCAGCTGTTCATGGCGGACGAACTCAGTGACGCGCAGGAGGTAAATGTGTGTGCTATACTGATCAAATTAATTGATGCTCTTCGTCTGGTGGAGTTAGAGTAGTTTATGCACTCAATTTACTGCAGTGACTCTAGTTACCTATAATTATTCCAAGTATTTCAGATTTGTCTTTGCGAAACTTAAAATTTTGGTAACAGCATTTATAAGGACATTTGTTTGAATAAATGTTGTTTTGAACTAAAACGCCATTTAATTTGTTTTCAGGCAGAACAGTTTGCAGCAGACTTAAAGGTGGTCGAGGAGCCTCTCCAGAGTCACGTGTCGATGCAGTCTTCACAGGAGCAGAAGAACTTTTACGATCTCCTGCACTTCTCACCGCTTAAGGTGAGATGCTGCACGTGAACCGAGCAAACTATTATGATGCGTAAATATTTTTTAGTGTTCCCTTAACAGAAATCATTTTGGCTCATTGTAAAAAAGTGTTATTTAAGAAAAACTTAATTGTATTTCTCTTTAATATTTGGAAACGTTGTCAGTTTGTAGTCTGTGCATCCCTAGGGGAAGAGATCAATATTACAGAAAGTAGTTTTGATGCAAAAAGGTTCTCGTAGACCTGTTCTCTGTATCCAGTGGTAAAAAAAATATATATATATATATATATATATATATCACCCGTGAACAGTTGCTACATTTATGGAGTACAGGGCAGTTAAGATTAAACTTTCACTACTTCAGGGGAGTTGGAACGCCCTATCCCAACAATGTTAAATTTAATGACATGGCTTCCCTGTATTTCAGGAACTACTGTAACCATTGACATGAAACTTTTACAGGACATTAAACTATATGTTCTGAGTCTACTGAACTACAATAATTGCATTTCAGACGCTGCTTTTGGAAATGCAATTTTTTAATTGCACAGTTAAAATTTTGTGTACTTTTTGTACATTATCGTAAATAATTTTAATTTTACATAACATTATGTTCTTCTTTTAGTTTAGTTGACTCAGGATATGTACGTTATTACTCACTGAAAATTTGAATACTCTAATCGAAGTGGTTTCTGAGATTTAGGGAAAAATGCAACAGGAAATGTAAGTTTTCAGGAATGGCTTCTGAAGTTCCAAAAGACTGTAACTTACTCAACATATGTTTAATTGTGTATTTTTAGTCACTCGGAAGCATTCTGCACCGTACTGAATATCATCCTCTTGATCTTTTTCCAAGTTTTTTCTTCTTTATTGGCTCCTTAGTGGCCAACTGTGCTGCATACACTGCTTTATCGATGCGAACCTTGTCCTTCCATGCAATTTCTCTGATGCCGTTTGCTCCAGGGTTAATTCCCATATGATGTAGCACTTTCACCCTACCAATGTTGCCATCATTAAAAGCAATAACAGTATCACTGACACCGCATGGCTAATTGGGATTTAGAGTCTGACCGTGCAAATACTTCTTCAGTAACTCAGGATTTGCCAGGTCTCTGTAAATAGGTTTTATGATACTCAAGACTGCTGCTGGGATGGAATATTTATGGCTGTATGAACTCTTTTGAGTTCTGGGTGATGCGGTAATTGCACCACAAATCAGGTCCAGGAGGGCAAAGGTGGTGTACTTGTTTTTCAGCAGTTGACAGTCTGTGGAAAAAGGTAGCCCATAATGCCTGCTTCATTCCCAACAATCCTCAGTATTATTTCTAATGGCCGTCCCATAATACTGCCATAGTTAATCAATCATTTTGTCTGTCAGCCTGCCTGTTATGGTTTTACCATCAGAAAGTTTCTTGTCTTTCAAACTTTGTTTCAACTTCCTCAACCTGGTGCCCATCCTCTTCTGGACATGACCTTTATAACACAGCAATCCACAGCCTTCTATATAAATAATTATCAATTTTATTAGATCTGGAAGTAATGCATGTAACAATTTTTTATATTTTCAACTGGTGTAGCTTATATTTAAAAAAATAAAATACTTTCCATGTGAGTTTATATATACAATCATTTTATTCGGAAAATTGCAAATTTTTTAATGAGATAAAAATCCAAAAATGTAAAAAAGAATTTTCCGTTCTAACTGCCCTTAAGTCAGTGTAATGCAAAAGTATTTACTGTATGGGTACCCAACTTCGTCAGTGTAGATGCAAAACTACTTACCATACGGGTACCCAACTTTACAGGAATGATGCTCAGACCGTGCACTGCAAGATTTGCATTGTTAGTCGTGTTAGAGTAATGACTTGCCACTAACAAGGGGACAGCAGCACGACCATGGGGTTGGGGATTTGTCCGCAATTTTGTGTTGTGAACGAGGATCCCTAACACCTCATGTGGTTAAAATATTAGGACGCACTACTTGGAAAATCCCGAGAAAAATCAATCCAAAGTTTCTTAGGCGCCTTATGAGTACAAAATGTTAGTCCACTGCCGAGCCGCCGTCTGGCATACATCGTTAGCGCTCAGACCCTTATGCCAAAGGTCTCGAGTTCGATTCCTCCTCCGGCACTTTTTTTTTTCTTCTATTGCTTGCAAAATTGCAGTGCATTGTTACAGGAGAATCGTGAAATTAACTCCTGGGAAGATTGTATAAAAATTCATTCTATAATTCACCATCAATTATCGTCACCAATATTCCGAGACATGATTCAGTATGCCTGCTTTGCCTCAAAATTGTCAGAAACTCGAAACATTTTTGTAAATGTTAATGGGGCGTGTTTTTGTACAGATTTATTGCAAATGCTCTGTGATTGTAAAAAATCCGCTTTTATATGTTGCGCAAGATGTCGCAAAAATTATTGCTTCATTTGTTTTAATGATAATTACCACTGCAGTTCTTGTTTATAATAATTATATGTATAAAAATTGAATGTTTTCCAATTGACTTTGTTATTCTGATTAAAAAGGCAATGTTTCTCCTCATATACTTTACAATGAAAAATGGAAAACCCACCGCCATGAATTGTGTTGTTGTACAAAAAGAAAATAATTTTTATACAATCAATTTGTTAAAGGTAATGTAGGTTTTTGAATCTTTCTGAATAATAGGTGGAATAACCAAAGAAAATGAAACAGAAGGGGGAAAAAAGTGCCACAGGAGGAATCGAACATGAGACCTCTGGCGTAAGACTCCAAGCCCTAAACGCCTAGGCCAGACGGCGGCTCGGCAGTGTACTAACATTTTATACTCATAAGGCACCTACGAAACTTTGGATCGTCCTAATATTTTAACCATGTGAGGTGTTAGGGGTCCTCTTTCACCACACAAAATTGCGGACAAATCCCCGACCCCATGGTCGTGCTGTCTCCTTGTAAGAGCAGGCGGTGGTACAGCGACATAAGGTCGAAACACAAGCATACGTTTCCATTACAGCTGCAGACAGTGAACATGGGTCTGGATAACCAAAGCTGTTTCATCAAAAACAATTGCAGTACAACTGCTGTTCTTTGCAAGTATTGACGCATTAAAGGGATACAAACAGGTCCTCTTCCCACAGTATGGTTGAAGAATGTGAATTAGAAGTTGGAATTAACTGGCAGTTTGGGGACTGGGTGAGGCAAATGGCCAATTGTGCTGAGGCAGGAAATGCTGATCGCAATGTGCGATCTTCGAGCAGTGTCTAGTAATAGTTGAATATTACACGCTCCACATTTCGTAAAGTGCTGCAAACAATAGCTAAGTGCTATCTGTACGAACTTTCAGCCTGTCACGGATTTAAATTACCATCAGTTTGAGCACTGTTCGTAAGCTGGAATGTAAACATGGTATGCACTTAAAAGATGTTATCATCCCAAGTGGAAATTAAAATGTGGTTCCCCCCCTCCCCCCCTAGTGGTATATTCATTACTTCTCTTCCACATGTCCTCCCAAATGCTTTCCCAGATTTTCATTGTCCTACAATCACTCATTTTTCATGAGACTCTTCTCAAGTAGTGAAAGTAGGCTGAGAACTTAAGACAACTTTCAATATATTTTGGAGAGAATGTTTATAGAGTATGGCAGCAACCAGCCACAATTTACATTTGACTGTCTTTGCTGAAGGAGCGCTATTACCAGTCCCTGATTTGCAAATTCCTCACTGCTTTTACCAAAATATGTGGTAGATTGTTGTAGAGGTGAGTTGTCCAAAGGGTAAAAAATAAGTAAACGTTTTCAAGGGTTGGCAATAATTTGCACTACAAACTCATGTTAGGGCATAACTTACCTGAAATGACTGCTTGTAACATTTGTTTTCTACTTCTTTCTGCAATGAATGTCATTGACATTGTTCTTGATATTTCCTCCTTCACTCACAGTGGTTTCATTTTTATTAACATTTGTTGAACAACAAGAATAATAAGTTTGTTTGTGTGGTCATCCACTGCAGCAAGCACAGAAATACTTGTTTTATAACATCTATTCTTGCTGCAACGTAATTTATTTTTCCCAGATGCATTTCACCTTTTTCTTGCTCTAAGGTGTCTTCACTGGGATCTATAACGATACAGTTTTGTTATTTTTAGATTATCAAACAGTTCACGTCATGTTTTTTATATAAATAAGCAATTAGTTACAGTTTGTTGTGATCTGAGAAACAGATCACAGCATACTGTAAGTTATTACTTATTTACATAAAAAAAAACCATGATGTGAACTGTTCAATAATCGAAAAATAACAAAACTGTATCATTCTAGATGCCTTAAAGCGAGAAAAAGGCGAAACACTTCTGGGAAAAATAAATGAAGTTGCAGCAAGAAAAGGTGGTTTTATTTACAAAACGAGAACAAGAATAATGATTGAAATGCACCACATATGCACATATCATCTGACATTATGTTCTCTAGAAACTTATCACCTTCAATTTAAAACCATTGTTTCAGGTTCAGAACAAACACACATTGGCATCTTTATGGACTTACCAGTTATCTTATGACTCAGCTCAAACACAGTTTGTGTGTCTAGACTCATAAAACGCACAGTTTGAATATTGATTTTTCACAAATTACCAATTTTCATGGTTTTTCTTATTTTTTTTTTCATTTTCGGTTTATACAATGATGTAGTGCATAAGTTAAGATTTCAGGCTGGGGTGATGAATAGGGGGTCACTTGCACTGACTAATTTAATCTGTTCAATCCACTTACATGTGCTTCCACAGCTTAAACATCTTTCACTGTACTATTTGAGCATTCTTGAATAAATTCCCGACTTTTTCACGTATAGTTTTATCACTGAATGTTTCTCTCCCATTGTATGTGTTCATACAGAACTGATATTTTGAAATGAACAAAATAGGTTATGTTTGCTTTTATTTTTTTTCAAATAACTGATAAAATTGCCTGATAGTTTGCCAACTTTTCCTACAGTTTTCTCCCCTAATGCAGTTTTTCTTGTTAGTTACTGAACGTCCTTCGTACAGTGAAGATATCTGGAAGAATCTCGAACTATCAGATCTGTCTCGTTGTCCAGAGAGTTGCTGATGAATTGAGCTTCATTTAAGGTTGAAGTACCACAGCTTCCATCTTTGCTGCCTGTCAGCCTGTCGTGAAACATCATTACATTCATCCTTTCGCAGAAGACCTTCAACCTTGTTCCACATCAACTAAGACAGTACTCCAGAAAGGAATGTGCTTTTGGCTGTAATAAATTAAAAAAGTGTATTTTATCAACAAAATGTTGACAAAACATAAAACATGCTGTACTTCTGTTCATAATCATCTCTCTTATTTCAGCATTTGTCATAAGTGTCCATGAACTTTAGAATTCATGTGTTGTAGTTGGCTGTCTTCAGTTCATTAAGTGAGTTGTTTATTGCAGTTTTCACCTCAACGTCACTAACAAAATGCTTCCAGCACGTGAGATCTTTATGAAAAAGTTTCTTATACAACTTATGTCGATTATTCAATAATCCGTGACAAGTGATGGACATGGACACAATTCGAATTTTATTATGCATGTTTATTTGCCCATTCTCAAAAATTTCACAATATTTTCAAACATTTTATGTGTTTGTTTGTTCCTGTTTCACTGTACACTACCCTGAATCGGTAGTAAATTTATGCTGATTTCAATTGCAAAAATCAAATGACACAGTGTTTCTTTTAATCAAATACCTAATACACAACAATAACTTGTTTTAACTCCCACAGCTCTTTATGATGAGATGGCTAGTAAATCATTTGACCTCCGATAGAACGCTAATACTGTCTCGCACTTTGGGAATGTGGAAGGAGCTATTGGCTGCCGAATTACCTGTGTTGGTTATGTCAGCTGTCACCATGTGGGTGACTTCCTGGATACAAGTAGAAGTAAGAGTGCTTAATCCAGCTTGTCTAACCAGTGCCTGTCCTGTGACAGGTGCAGCACAACTTCTACATCTTCAGTTACTCAACATATATGATCTGTAAGGCACGGTACGGTGAATGACAGAGGGACTTTGTACCATTTTCTTTCGTGTCCTGCTTTCAAGTTGAATGAGGGGGAAAAAAGCATTAGAGGTTTGTGCCTGTGCAAGTGAATATAATAAGTTTCCTTGCAAGACAAAAGCTTCTGTACACAAATTGGCTCAGCTTTAGAAAACGTTGACTTTGGGAAATCAGCTTAACCTTTAGTTGGACACTGTCCGATGAACTGTCGGTGAAAGGCGAGAGGCAAATTCCGTATTCCTAAAAGTGTTTAGCACAGTGCCCCATCACAGACTATTAATATAAGTTAGAGGACGCAAAGTATATTTTGAGATATGTGAGTGGTTCGAAGATGACTTAAGTAATAGAACCCTGCATCTTGTGGTTGATGGAGATTGTTCATCAGAGAGAATGGTATGGCCAGGTGTGCCCCAAAGCAGTGGGATAGGACTGCTCTTGTTCTCTGCATACAATCATCTGATGTATAGGATCAACAGCAATGTGTTACTGCTGAAGATGCTACTATGTATGGGAAAGTATCTTTGTTGAGTGATCATAAAAGCATACTGGATGACTTGGACAAAATTTCTATTTCAAGTGATGAATGACGGCTTGCTCAAAATGTAAAATAAAATAAGTTAACATGGATGAGTAAGAATAGCAATCCTGTAATGTTTGCATACAGTGTGCACTGATCAGCTAGAACATTATGACCACTTAGCTAATAGGTGATATGAGATAACAGTGGTGATGCATTGTGTCATGCAAACAGTGAGGCCTTGGTAGGTTGCTGGAGGGAGTTGGTACCACATCTGCACACACACGTCGCCTAATTCCCATAAATTCTGGAGGGGGGGGATGAGCTCTGATGCCATGTTCATCCGCATCCCAGATGTGTTCCATTGGGTTCAGTTTTGGCAAATTGGTGGGGAGGGGTTAGCACATCAACCGGCCACTGTGTTCTTCGAACCACTCTATCACACTTCTGGCCTTGTGACATGGCACATTTTCTTGTTGAGAAATGCCAGTGCCACATGGAATGTAATTTTTGACAGTCTTTTTGTTAATTTTTGACAGTCTTTTTGTTGTGCCTGTCTGTGACTCAGCATCTCCACTATATGATGTGTAGCACCTTTCCTTTGCATGATACTGTTACATTCCATCCTCAATTTTCCATGGTTTGTAGACTGGATAAGAAAAATTAGAGCTCATACAGAGGTGTACAGAAAGTCATTTTCACTTGCTCGATTAGCGAGTGGCATAGGAAAGGAAATGACTGGTAGCAGAACGAGGTACCATCCGCCATTAACCGTACGGTGGCTTGCAGAATGTGTGTGTAGATGTAGAGTGCCCTTATTTCATCCTTCGTGTCCTTGTACAGTGTGAAGGGTGGAAGCAGTAGAATTGTTCTGTGGTCTGTTGCAAATGCTAGTAGTCTAAAATTCCCCAGTAGCATATTGCGAAGTGACCTGTCTTTTTCCCTCCACTGATTCTCATCCTAGGTCGCAAAGCTGTACTCTGTAGTACTCTTGTCCGCAGCTCGTGGTCGCACATAGCGTTCTCGCTTCCCACACCCGGGTTCGATTCCCGGCGGGGTCAGGGATTTTCTCTGCCTCGTGATGACTGGGTGTTGTGTGATGTCCTTAGGTTAAGCTAGGTTTAAGTAGTTGTAAGTTCTAGGGGACTGATGACCATAGATGTTATGTCCCATAGTGATCAGAGCCATTTGAACCATTTTTTTGTAGTACTCTTACTGATCAAACTGACAAGTGGTCCTTTCGAACTACTTCAGCATCTTTATTTAATCTGACTGTGGGGATCCCAAACACTGACGCAGTACTCAAAAATGGGTTGCATCAGCTTTCTGTGCACATTTTCCATTGTAGACATGCTGCAAATTCATAGAAGTCTCTCAGTAATCGATAGTTGCCCACTCACTTTCCCTACAGCTGACCTTGTGTGCCCATTGCAGTTTGTGTCGTTTCTCAGTTTTACACCTAGATATTTTATCAACATGACAAAACACGAGAAAATACCAGTAAGAGTGTATTTCGACATTACAGGAATGTGTCTCTTACCTTACGGATTAATTTGAATATGTCCAGATTTAAAGCAAGCTGCCATTAATTGCACAAAATAGAAATCCTTCCAAGTCATCCCAAATCTCCCGACACTCGCCTAACAATAACACATTCCCGTACACAAAAGAATCAGTGACAGATTGCTGCCCTCCCTGACAGACATGCCGCTAACGTAATCTGTGTTTTGAATGTGATTTTACATTTTACCCACATGTTATCTAGTATCAAAAATCCGGTATCAAAAATGGAAGAAGAAAATGGTTTTAAAATGCAGGGTTATTCAGAAAGATTCATCAAGTTTAACTGATTTGTATTTCATGCAATAGAAGTTGGATTTGAATAAACTATGTACATGTGGAAACAGAAAATTTTAAAGTTTAAAGATACTTCTTGTAACTGTTCTGCTGCCACATGGTGAATACATACGTGGTTGCTAAATTTGTCTCGTATGCAAAGATTTGTCTCTCATGCTGTAGAGTGTGCTGCAGCTGCGATTCAGTTCTGCAGCTCAGCTATAGCTGTTGGTAGAGCCATGAGGTAAACTGCTTCATTTGCTTGTTTGGCCCCCACCCTCCCCTCAGAGCCCCACGAGTAAAAGCCATGAGGCATGATGCAAGGAGATAACAGTGTTTAGGACACAAGACCCAGACCTTCTTCTCCCATGCAACTTATCCACTGTTGCGGAAGAGATCATTTTGAAAATCCTCAGATGTTGAAATGGCAATGAGGATGGCAAAAAACACATTTAGCTTCGAGGAGTCTCTCGTGTTGTAGTGATTCTTGCGGATTTAGCAGACCCTACATGTGTGAACAGTGTGTGTATTCAACTTCCCACTAAGATTAAAAATTGATGTAACTTTTTAAAGGAAGCCCCTGCACAAGTTGGAAACAGTAGTGCACGTTCGGCAAATGGCACCTTAAAACTGCACCTTAAGTGACAACTGATGCAAATTTGTCGTCCGTTGGCACAAAAGCATCCGTCGGCAGTAGTAATTGAAACAGTAGATATTTCTCTTTCTGACAGTGTGTAGGTTGCCCAATCAGTTTGTATTTAATGAAATAAAAATTGTCCCTCAAGCAGGAGTGCTGTATTTCATTACACGAGGGGACCCACAGTATACTTCGGATAGCTGTCTTTATGTTACCAAGATGTATGAACAAAATCATAGTTTAATCTGAACTAAACTTACATTATATACACTAAATCGGTGTTTAATTAAACAACAAAGAAATAAACTTCCATTGTATCACTCTGTTGCTATGTAAAGGTGTCACCCCACAGTAACAATCCACTTGAAACATTAAACAATGCAGTTGAATCAGATCCCAGCCAACCACTTGTTCAGTTACTAATTATCTGATAGATAACTACCTAACTGTGAGATTTGAGATTGTGCTGCTAGCTTGGAATCTGTATCATTTTATCGCATGGGTAGGATATTCCCCCCCCCCCCCCCCCCCCATTTAACTCGCTGTTCATTACATATTTCTACTTGCTCTCTTGACATATGACAACACAAATTATCATTAGGTTAGCTGAAGCAACAAGGAAGGAATAGGTATGGGCTCACAGCTATAAAACAACAATTCAATGATACAAGACTATGTTATTTGCGGTCGATGCACTCTGTACCTAGGCACGCCCCTCGGTGCTTAATTAAAATGACGTTCCTCGAGTAATCTTATATTGTGCTGGCAAGTGATGTGGAAACTTTCGCTCGCAGGTTCACCTGAGCTTTTCTCTGAGTGGAGGCGACTCGGGCTCGAACCAGCCGACACAGACGCCGCTGTTCCTGAACGTGCTGCTGCAGAGCTTGGGGGTGACGGTGACAGACATGCAGGACGTCGTCTTCAAGTGAGTACCCCATTGTAATGTGCTGGGCTGTATCCTTGTATTAGTGCCTCTTAAAGTTCATGTCGCAACCGGATGTACCGGTACTGAAACATTTCCTCACCCAGTACATAGTATACAGTGTTCCCGACCGACCTTGCTTTGCTTATTCAATATTGTCTTCCAGGTAGCTGAGTCTGTTTCACCTAAATCACACTGAAATTAAGAAGCCAGGATCCTAGATTAAGTTTTCCAAAATCAGAAGTCAAGACCGTATTCATTGTTGTACATTTATGTCAGCCACAGTGCGATTTATTTGTTATCACTCACACACACAATATTCGTGTGACCAGGCCTCTTACACTTAATTGTCACATTAGGTAGGTCAAAAACTTCCAGTCTTTAACAATGTTCACAATTACACTTTTTTGGTACTGACCGGAAAAATTAACCGACTTGCCGTACTTTTGCTTCGTAAGAATCTGACCGAGAACTAATTGAGAACTGCACCAGCTCGGACCTTATATGGACGAGTGCTTGAATATTTGACTATTTCTGTTAATATATTATAGTTTATAATTTCCCAGGGTTAAAATGATCCTTTCTAATTGGTTTTGAAGTTAACTACTGGGTTTTATTATTTAAATAACATGAGTGAGCTGTATCAATTTAAATATGCGGAACTAACTTATGCATCTGCAGTGGGAATTCGTGACTTATAACCATGGCAGCCCTCTTGAACAATAATTTTACATATTCAAATGTACTTACTTCTTAATTAATGCACTTACAAAGTTGAGACTGGAGTCATTTTACGTAGAAAAATAAAGGTAGCAAAAGTATCGAAACAGATCTCGGAATTATTTAGTAGTTTGGTCACAATTGGCACTGAAAGTCATACAGGCTACAGATTTCAAGTGTTAATATCTAGTTAACTAATAGACTTTAGGTTAATTTAAACACTTTGCTGGAATCAGTAAAATTTAGGCTTTCTTTTGGATGCAGTCTTATAGCTGAATTCGATATATTAGCTCACTCGAATTTTACTTAATATGTATTGCACAATATACGTCATTGTTCATAACTTTTAATAGGATGCATTTACAATAAAACTAATTAGCTCATTACTTTCAGAATAGACATTAGAATGTACTGAAATAATAAATTTTACTAGGGGAATTTTATTTAAACTATTTCTACATTCTGTACTATGAGGCTGAAGGCCACAGAATCTGTAGTCGGAATGTGAGTAGGGAAAATGAAGAAAAAAAAAAAAAAAAAAAGAAAGAAAAAAAAATGTCATTGCTTAACTAAGTTACTGAAGGAGTCTAAAACCAAAACAGGATAGCAGTGGGCAACCCTGCTTCGTTACACCATCTCGCCCAGATCTTCCTGGTGAATGCGACGGTTCATAAAATTTTAACAAGGAAGGCCAGTAGCTAATGTGCAAAAAGAAAAGAACATGGGAGAAATTTGTTTTCTTAGTGTAAATGGGTGATCTTTCCTCCCCTCCCTCTCTTGACTGTGGCACCCAGTGGAAAACAAATTAAAACAGTTGTCTCTGTCAGTCACTTCTCTTCTGCAACTCATTCTGTGGACTTACACCTTCATCTTCAGGTGGATCAGCAGAGGTTACACATATGGTTCTCTTTGGTGGATTTGGTGAACTCTCCACCTTCTGCTAGATTTCATTACAGTTCGGTTATTACGTATAAGTGATGTTATCTTAATGTGGACTGCAGTCTTACATTGTAAACAGTAACAAAGTTGCTAACTAGATATTACTGCAAAAAGACAACACCTTTTTGCAAACATTTACATTGTCTCTCTTGCAAGAAATCTGCAATCAGTGGCTGTATGACAGATTTTATTGTCCATCCAGTTTGCTTATATCTCTTATGTAACAGTCAGTTTACATTCCCTCTTCAGATCCTTACAGTTAACAAAAATATGAAGGGCAGTCAAATGAAGACGAAAAGCTCCCCATAATATGAGTACGTAGTCTGCCTGACAGCTGGCCCCACTATTGTTACATTTCAGTAGTCACCAATGTTGTAGGGGAGTGGCCAAGTGCCATATATCAGTAATGCATGCAGTCGTTGGGTTTTGACCTCGGTTGTTGGCGGACTGCTCTGGTGTGTTCATCCAGCTATTGACACGGAGGAAAGCAGAGAGAACACGGTTTGTTTTCAGGCGACTGAGGGTGCCAAAGTACGCGGAATTCGTCATCGCACTTCCACCGTATGCAGTAAATACTGCACGTCTCCGATGCATGTTCGTGAGTGGCAGAGGAAATTCTGGGAATGGCACTCGTCACTGCGAGACAATCCGTGTTCGTGACGGACCTGTCGAGGCATTACTCCCGATGTAAGGAGGCAGATTGGTGGCCTTATTCGGGCAAACAGTCGAACGCAGAGGATGAAATTCATGTTCAGATCGGTATTACCTGTGGTTTCGTGCGTGCTGTCCGCAACTCGTGGCCTCGTGGTCGCATTCTCACTTCTCGAGCACGGGGTCCCGGTTTCGATTCCCGGCAGGGTCAGGGATTTTCACCTGCCTCAAAAGGACTGAGTGTTTGTCTCGTCCTCATCATTTCATTGTCATTCGTGAAAGTGGCGAGATTGGACTGAGCGAAGGTTGGGAATTCGTACAGGCGCTGATAACCGTCAAGTTGAGTGCCCCACAAACCGAGCAACATCGTTGTCATCTGTGTGTGCTATTGTCAAAGACCGTGTGCCTTACTGCAGAATTTGTGCACAGTGGGTGCCACATCACATGACAGAGGGATAAGAAATGGACAGAATGGCATCGAGTCTGAGTCATCTGCTGCAGTATCGTGAGGAAGGGCTTGAATTTCTGTCCAAACAAAAGCGCTGGCAGGTCGATAGACACACAAACAAACACAAACATACACACAAAATTCTAGCTTTCGCAACCAATGGTTGCGAAAGCTAGAATTTTGTGTGTATGTTTGTGTTTGTTTGTGTGTCTATCGACCTGCCAGCGCTTTTGTTTGGTAAGTTTCATCATCTTTCTTTTTAGATATATTTTTCCCACGTGGAAGTTTCCCTCTATTATATTCATATATATATATATATAAAAACAAAGATGATGTGACTTACCAAATGAAAGTGCTGGCAGGTCGACAGACACACAAACAAACAAAACATACATGAGGCAACAGTTTGTTGCGAAAGCTGAATTTTGTGTGTATGTTTTGTTTGTTTGTGTGTCTGTCGACCTGCCAGCACTTTCATTTGGTAAGTCACATCATCTTTGTTTTTAGATATATATTTCCTACGTGGAATGTTTCCCTCTATTATATATATATATATATATATATATATATATATATATATATATAATGGAAGGAAACATTCCACGTGGGAAAAATTATATATAAAAAACAAAGATGAGGTGACTTACCGAACAAAAGCGCTGGCAGGTCGATAGACACACAAACAAACACAAACATACACACAAAATTCAAGCTTTCGCAACAAACTGTTGCCTCATCAGGAAAGAGGGAAGGAGAGGGGAAGACGAAAGGAAGTGGGTTTTAAGGGAGAGGGTAAGGAGTCATTCCAATCCCGGGAGCGGAAAGACTTACCTTAGGGGGAAAAAAGGACAGGTATACACTCGCACACACGCACATATCCATCCACACATACAGACACAAGCAGACATATTTCAATATGTCCACACATACAGACACAAGCAGACATATTTCAATATGTCTGCTCTCCTTTAAAACCCACTTCCTTTCGTCTTCCCCTCTCCTTCCCTCTTTCCTGATGAGGCAACAGTTTGTTGCGAAAGCTTGAATTTTGTGTGTATGTTTGTGTTTGTTTGTGTGTCTATCGACCTGCCAGCGCTTTTGTTCGGTAAGTCACCTCATCTTTGTTTTTATATATAATTTTTCCCACGTGGAATGTTTCCTTCCATTTATATACAAAGATGAGGTGACTTACCGAACAAAAGCGCTGGCAGGTCGATAGATTCCCACGTGGAATGTTTCCTTCCATTATATATATATATATATATATATATATATATATATATATATATATATATATATATATATATATATATAATTTTTTTTTTTTTTTTTTTTTTAATGGAACTATTCTGATGTCTCATTGTGGTGGGTGTTCAATAACTAAGCATCAAATAACCTGATGCACAAAACTCCTGCCAGGTATGTTTTAAATGTGGTGCTGTAACAATGTTGTGTGCCTTAGGATTGTATGACAGTCAGTTATTTTATTTTTCATATCCCTGTGGGTCTGAAGACAGTACGATGAAAGTGAAATTGGTCATAATATTAGAAAAAAAGCACTCGGCAACTCATTATTTCTATTACCAAGTGATGACCCCAGGACCCAATACCACTTGCATATTGTGTACCTGTTAACTTCCAGAGACAAAAAAGTTTGAATTTCTGTATTTCATGTAATTATTGACTGAATTTAAAAAATTAAAAAAACTGTCATAATATATTCATTAAGAGGTATAATCCTATGTTAGAAGATTATCACAATAAGACAAGTATTGCACTCAGAAAGTGTTTGTATTGAGGCAGAAAACTGACACACTAAATACCCTGAGTTTATTCATGCAGGATTTGAGCATGAGAGCACTTAGTGACTTCCAATTGACTTTAAATATAACATCAAACTTTTTCAAAACTTTTTTATCACCGACAGCCCCTACCAAATGATGAAAAGAAAAAGGTTTATCGTTCACTGCATGTTGATGGCTTGTGCAGTAAAATTGTATAATCAGGCATGATGTACTTTGTACTTCTTTACCAGTAACTCTGTTTGCAACGCAGTTTGCAAGCAGTATCCACGTATACTACTGAATGTACTACAATAGTAAATTATATGGCTCATACTTCAGGAGTTACAAAGTCATAAACATTGAGGTACATGAAAATCTACTTAAAATGCAGCGCTTTGTTCCACACTATTCATGCAGTGTTTTATAATGTAAGCACTTACCAACTTCTAACAAACTTAAAGCATAATTTCAAACCTTTCGTAATTTTTTCTCAGTTACATGCTTAAAGTGACATATTCTGGGTGTTACAAAAAGGTACGGCCAAACTTTCAGGAAACATTCCTCACACACAAATAAAGAAAAGATGTTATGTGGACATGTGTCTGGAAACGCTTAATTTCCATGTTAGAGCTCATTTTAGTTTCGTCAGTATGTACTGTACTTCCTCGATTCACCGCCAGTTGGCCCAATTGAAGGAAGGTAATGTTGACTTCGGTGCTTGTGTTGACATGCGACTCATAGCTCTACAGTACTAGCATCAAGCACATCAGTATGTAGCATCAACAGGTTAGTGTTCATCATGAACGTGGTTTTGCAGTCAGTGCAAGGTTTACACATGCGGAGTTGGCAGATGCCCATTTGATGTATGGATTAGCATGGGGCAATAGCCGTGGCGCGGTACGTTTATATCGAGACAGATTTCCAGAATGAAGGTGTCCCGATAGGAAGACGTTCGAAGCAATTGATTGGCGTCTTAAGGAGCACGGAAAATTCCAGCCAATGACTCGCGACTGGCAAAGACCTAGAACGACGAGGACACCTGCAATGGATGAGGCAATTCTTTGTGCAGTTGACGATAACCCTAATGTCAGTGTCAGAGAAGTTGCTGCTGTACAAGGTGACGTTGACCACGTCACTGTATGGAGAGTGCTACGGGAGAACCAGTTGTTTCCGTACCATGTACACCGTGTGCAGGCACTATCAGCAGCTGATTGGCCTCTACGGGTACACTTCTGCGAACGGTTCATCCAACAATGTGTCAATCCTCATTTCAGTGCAAATGTTCTCTTTACGGATGAGACTTCATTCCAACGTGATCAAATTGTAGATTTTCACAATCAACATGTGTGGGCTGACGAGAATCCACATGCAATTGTGCAATCACGTCATCAACACAGATTTTCTGTGAACATTTGGGCAGGCGGTGATATCTTGATTGGGCTCCTTGTTCTTCCACCTACGCTCAATGGAGCACGTTATCATGATTTCATATGGGATACTCTACCTGTGCTGCTAGAACATGTGCCTTTACAAGTACGACACAACATGTGGTTCATGCGCGATGGAGCTCCTGCACATTTCAGTCGAAGTGTTCGTATGCTTCTCAACAACAGATTCGGTGACCGATGGATTGGTAGAGGCAGACCAATTCCATGGCCTCCATGCTCTCCTGACCTCAACCCTCTTGACGTTCATTTATGGGGGCATTTGAAAGCTCTTGTCTACGCAACCCCGGTACCAAATGTAGACTGTTCGTGCTCGTATTGTGGATGGCTGTGATACAATAAGCCATTCTCCAGGCCTGCATCAACGCATCAGGGATTCCATGCGACGGAGGGTGGATGCATGTATCCTCACTAACGGAGGACATTTTGAACATTACCTGTAACAAAGTGTTTGAAGTCACGCTGGTACATTCTGTTGCTGTGTGTTTCCATTCCATGATTAATATGATTTGAAGAGAAGTAATAAAATGGAGAGTAAGCGTTTCCGGACACATGTCCACATCACATATTTTCTTTCTTTGTGTGTGAGGAATATTTTCTGAAAGTTTGGCCATACCTTTTTGTAATACCCTGTTTAACACATTAACTCATGTGTGAAGTAATCAGACTCTTGAAGTTGTGTTATACATTTGCGTTTAAGTCTATAAATAAGGTTTACTCATGGAAAGTATTCCTGTAGTAGTTGATGTTAGAGCTGCACCTTTTTTTAGATTGAAGTCTGCTGACAGGTATACAGAATTAAAGGAAGTCCCTCTAACTAAGGACTCACCTTCAGAGGAGGTCGGGTATCCAAGTAGAGAAGGAATTAGCATATTTCATCAAAATTTAAGAGGTGTTAGGGATGAAGTTAGTGAACTGTTTATAGATGTTGACTCTGACATTATTGGTATATCGAAGCACCAGTAATTTGACAATTCAGAGTCCTCCTTTACCAGGATGTAGATTAGTTGGCTGTTTTTCAAGGAGTTCCTCATGGAGTGGGGGAGTGGCCATGTATGTAAAAAAAAAAAAAAAAACAGTATTCCGTTTGAGCTCATAGATGTGTCATGGCACTGAACTGAACATATATTTGAATGTTGTGCATTGGCAGTTGAATTTAATGAAATTAAACTTCTAATTGCTGTTGTTTATAGCTCCCCTAACTCTGATTTTAGATCATTTCTTGGTTCACTTTATAGGAAATACCAAAAATTAGTTATATGTGGTGAGTTCAGTATTAAATTTGCACATGATTGTGCAAGAAAAAGAATGTATGTAGATCTCCTAAACTAATATGATCTGATGCAGACTGTGTTTTTTCCAACTAGGGTGCAGGGGAACAGTAGCACAGTCACAGACAATATTTTTATTCATTCTCTATTATTAGATGGGCATTCTGTTAGTTAAAGGGTCAATGGTTTTTCAGACCATGATGCACAAATTTTAACAGTAAAAGGCTTTTGTACTCAAACAAATGTCACATATAATTACAAACTATGTAGGGAAGCCAAGGCAATGGAAATAGAGGGCTTTTTAAACCTCATTAAGGAACAAGAATGGCAGGATATTTATAGTGCCGATAACATAGATGAAAAATATAATGCTTTCCTTAACGAATTTCTCATGCTCTTTGAGAGTTGCTTTCCATTAGAACATTGTGAATGCGGTAGTAGCAGCAAAAGGCAACCTGGGGGGCTGACTAGTGGGATAAAGTTACCATATATAACAAAGCTGGAATTATATCAAAATGTTAGAAGTAGTCACAATCGAGCTACAGTAGCCCATTACAAACAGTATAGTAAGGTGCTGAAGAATGTTATTAGCAAGGCAAAGAGTATGTGGTATGCAAATAGAATAGGTAAATCGCAGGACAAAATTAAAACCACATAGTCAGCAGCACAAGATCGGCAATATAAAGTCATTTTGTAGTAAAAATATTTCTGTTACTGATAAGTCAGATATATGTACAGTATTTAACAGTCACTTTCTGAGCATTGTTGGTGAATTAAATAATAACTTGGTTTCTATAGAGAATCGTGTAACTCTCTCGTAAAATGCATTTCTGAGATTGATGTCTGAAATACTCCTCTTTGATACTGTCAAGGGGGAGATTGAGCCAATAATGAAATCACTGAAGACTAAGGACATTCATGGATATGGAGTGTTTCCTCATCACTAAACACTAAGTGTGGAGATAACTGTCACCCTCCATGTTTCAAGAATGAAATTACAGAACTGCACACGTTGTTGCTTATCACCTTCACTAAGAGCTTGCAGTAGTTGAATTTTGTACGGTTTCACGTGTAGACATTGACACAACACATGCCAGACGGACATCAGGGGCATGTCGAGCTGCACGGCGATCAGGTTTCTGTCGACTCTTTGTGAAACTATCGCGGATGCATTCGACATCTGTGTCAGATACTCGGGGATGGCCCAGCGATTTGCTTCACACAAACAACCTGTTTCTCAGAACTGTAGGTGCCACTGTCTAATGCTTCTTGCCGTATGAGGATCCACACCGTACCTAGTATGAAAGTCACTCTGAACAGTTATTACTGACCTGCACTGTGTAAAACATAGAACACGAAACACTTTCTGTTGTCCCGAAATCATTTTTACTAGAACTGACGTGGACGCACACTGCTGCTACCTAGCGGGAACCGTGAGAAACATCAGAGTTGTTCACACACATACCTCAAATGACATAATAGTTACGATATTTTTAAATCGAATGATTCTTTTTGATATACCCTCTATAAGTGGATATTGGTATTTAATTGAAAATTACAAAACAATGAAAGATGTCGTATCACATGACTTGTAAATATGCTCAGAATTATACAAAATGCAAGTCAGAGGAAAGTTCGTGTCAAAACAAATCCAAAAAGTCCACTGATAAGCAAATGTGAGAACTACAGCAGTGTTGAAATTGAAATGGAAATTGAAATGTAGGTGACCCAGGGACCACCTATATTTGTAGCATGTACGGGTCGTGTACAGATGCTGTTGGAAGGCAATACAGGAAACAGTGATAATATAGACATAGGTGGCAACACAACTTTGGCAGACAAGTATGTATCACAACCACCAATTATCACTAGGCTGCCAGCCAATACTATGTGCAACAAACTTGTGATTTATCTATTCTCTAAGTGTCAGGGTGTTAAACATATTGATAATTAAATTACATTTTAATACAAAACTCTCGTTACGATTTTATCCCGGCATTTTCACAAAAATCCACGGCACGTATGCAAAATGTGCTCACAGAACTGTTTTGGACAGGTCACTGTGGCTCAGCTAAACCCGTGACCAACCATTTGTGCTGCTCTTCTTTGCATATATTCAGTATCTTGTTGGTGGTATTCGATTATGGGTCCCACACACTCAAATAAACTGAAATCTGCCACCTGCACATAGGCCCGATTTTTATGTTCATTTCTATAAAAGCTCAGGCTTTCAGTTTTGGACTCTCGAAATTTTATCCCATATTTGACTAGCGGTACTTCGGTCTCAGGGAAGCTGGGTTGACTGCGAAGCCCTCTGAGGTCGTGTCGGCACGAAAAGAGATTTCTTCGTGGGGCACGTCGTGTCTGCCAAAGGGCTGAAGGTCAACCGAGCTAGAACACGGGCAGTTTACAAGTTCCGAATACCGTGGAAGAAAAAAAGACATAACTCGTGTTATTGGAATGGTAATTTTTCTAGGAAATTCCTACCAAACTTTGCACAAACTGCTGCTCTCCTGAACTGACTTCATTGTGAGCAGTGTTCCAAGCATTTAGATGTGCCTCTAGTAATGCCCTTGTTGGGTATTTCTAATTCCAA